>NC_092504.1:78452737-78752737 GCF_047511675.1 Marmota flaviventris | reverse complement strand
CTTAGGTTTAGAAATAGCGTTAGGGTTAGTGTTAGGGTTAAAATTAGTGTTAGTGTTAGGGTTAGGTTTAGGGTTAGTTTTATGTCAGGGTTAGGGTTACAGTTAGGTTAGGGTTAGAGATAGTGTTTGGATTACAGTTGGGTTTACTTTTAGATTTATGGTTAGTGTTAGTGTTAGAGTTATGGTTAGAGATAGGGTTAGTGTTAGGGTTAGTGTTCGATTAGGGTTAGGGTTAGGTTTAGTGTTAGAGCTAGAATTGGGGTTAGTGTCAGGGTTAAGGTTAGGTTTTGGCTTAGTGATATGGTTAGGGTTAGTGTCAGGTTAATGTTTAGGGTTGGTGTTAGGTTTAGGGTTAGGGTTTGTTTTAGGGTAATATTGAGGGTTATGGTGAGGGTTAGGGTTAGAATTACGGTTAGAGGTAGTGTTAAAAATAGTGTTTGGATAATTTTTAGTGTTGAGTTTAGGCTTAGTGTTAGGGTTAGGGTTAGTGTTAGGGGAAGGGTGAGTTTCAAAGTTATGGTAGGGTTAGATATATGGTTAGGATTATGGTTAAAGTAAAGATTAGGTTTAAGGTTAGGGTTAGGGTTAGTGTTAGGGTGTGTTAGGGTTACAGTTAGGGTTAACTGTTAGGGATAGGATTAGGTTTAAGTTTAGGATGTGTTATGGATAGGGTTACAGTTAAGGTTATGGTTATTGTTAGGGTCTGATTTATGGTTCATGTAAAGGTTAGGGTTAGTTAGTGTTAGGGTTAGGGTTCGGGTTACGATTATGGTTATTGTTAGGTTAGTGTTAGGTTTAGGGTTAGTTTAAGAGTTAGGGTAGGGTTAGGGTTAGGGTTAGGATCCGTGTTAGCATTAGGTTTAGGGTTAGTGTTTGGTTTAGATTTAGGTTTAAGGTTACGTTTCATGTCAGTGTTTGGGTTAGGGTAGGAATATATTTAGAGTTAGGTATAGGTTTAGGGTTAGTTTTAGGGTTAGGGCTAGGGTTAGGGGTAGGGTTAGTGTTACAGATATGGTTAATGTTATCGTTAGGGTTCGTGTTAGGTTTAGGGTTAGGGTTATGGTTAGAGTCAGTTTTAGGGATAGTGTTAGGGTAATTGTTCAGGTTAAAGTTAGGGTCAGTTTTAGAGTTAGGGTTAGGGTTAGGGTTAGTTTTAGGATTAGTGTTAGGGTGAAGGATATGATTTGTGTTAGGGTAAGGGATAGGGTTATGGTTTGTGTTAGGTTTAGTAATAGGGTAAGGTTTATGGTATGGTTAGTATTAGGGTTAGAGTTAGGCTTAAGGTTAGGTTTAGGCTTAGGTTTAGGGTTACACATGGGTTAGGGTTAGTGTTAGAGTTAGGGTTAGGGTTAAGTATAGAGTTACTGTTAGGTTTCAGGTTAGAGTTTGTGTTATGACTAGTGATAGGTTTGGGGTTGGGTTTAGGATTAATGTTAGGATTGGGGTTAGGTTTAGCATTAGGGTTAGTGTTGGGGTTAGGGTTAGGGATTGGTTAGGGTTTGTATTAGGGGTATGGTTTGGGTTAGGATTAGGTTTACGCTAGGCTTAGGGTTAGGGTTAGGTTTAGGTTTATTGTTAGGGTTATGGTTAGGTTTAGGGTTAGTCTTAGGGTTAGGGTTAGGTTTAGGGTTAGGGTTTGTTTAGACTTAGGGTTAGGGTTAAGGTTCATGGTAGGGTTAGGGTTAGGGTTAGTGTTAGGTCGGTTTTATTTTTAAGGTTAATTTTAGGGTTAGTGTTAGGATTAGGTTTGGAGTTAAGATTTGGTCTTCTGATAGGGTTAGGGTTAAGCTTAGTGTGAGGGTTAAATTTAAATTTAAGGTTAGGCTTAGTGTTAGTGTTAGGTTTATATTTAGGATTAGATTTAGGAATACTGTTAGCATTAGGAATAGGTTTAGGTTTAGTGTTTGGATTGTGGTTAAAGGAAGGCTTAGTGTTACGTTTAGGTTAGGGTTAGCATTATGGTTAGTATTAGGGTTAGAATTAATGTTAAGTTTATGGTTAGTGTTAGGGTTAATTTTAGGGTTAGGGTGAGTGTTAGGGTTAGGGTTAGTGTTAATTGTTAATTAAATGTTAATTGTTAACATTAGGGTTAATGTTAGTGTTAGGGATAGTGTTAAGTTTAGTGTTAGGTTTAGGCTTAGGTTTAGGCTTAGGGTTAGTGATAGGGTTAGGTTTAGAGTGAGTTGGTGTTAGGGTTAGAGTTAGGGTTAGGGTTAGGGTTAGTGTTAGGGTTAGGGTTAGAGTTAGAGTTAGGGTTAGGGTTAGGTAACAGTTAGGGTTAGGGTTACATTAGGGTTAGGTAAGGGTTAGGGTTAGGGTTAAGTCAAAGTTAGTGTTAGGTTAGGGTTAGTGTTAGCTTTCGGGTTAGTGTTAAGGTTAGGTTTAGATTTAGGTTTAGTGTTAGGGTTAGGGTTATTTTAGGGTTTCTGTTAGGGTTAGGGATAGGTTTAGGATTAGTGTTAGGGTTAGGGTTAGGGTTTGTGTTATGGTTAGGGTTATGATTAGGGTTAGTGTTAGTGTTATGTTTAGGATTAGAATTAGGGTTTAGGTTTAGTGTTTGGGTTAGGATTAGTGTTAGGTTTAGGGTTAGGATTAGGGTGAGGCTTAGGGTTAGTGTCAGGGTGAGGGTTAGCTTTAGGGTTAGGATTAGGGTTTTGGTTAAGGTTAGGGTTAGGGTTAGGTAAAGTTAGTGTTGAGTTTAGGGTTAGTGTTAGAGTTATGGTTAGGGTTAGTGTTATGAAGAGGGTTTGTTAGGGTTGTGTTTGGGTTAGGATTAGGGTTAGGTTTCTTGTTAGGCATATGGTTACTTTTAGTATTAGGTTTTGGTTTAGGGTGAGGGTTAGAATAAGGATTAGGGTAAGGGTTAGTGTTAGTGTTAGGTTAGAGTTAGGGTTACAGTTGGGGTTAGGGTTAGTGTTAGGGATAGTGTTAAGGTTAGGGTTATGGTTAGTGTTAGTGTTTGGGTTTGGGTTAAACTTAGTTTTAGGTTTAGTGTTAGTGTTTGAATTAGGGTTACTATTAGGTTTAGCATTAGGGTTAGGGAGCTGGTTAGCATTAGGGTTCGGGTGAGGGTTAGGGTTAGGGTTAGGAAACTGGTAGGTTTAGGGTTAGGTTAGGTCTAAGGTTATGGTTTGGGTTAGAGTTTGTGTTAGAATTAAGGTTAGGGTTAGAGTTACAGTAGGGTTAGCGTTACGGTGAGGGTTAGGGTTAGGGTTATTTTTAGGGTTAAGGTTAGGGTAATATTTAGGAAATGGTTAGGTTTAGGGTTAGAGTAAAGGTTATGATCAGTGTTAGGTTTAAATTTATTGTTAGGGTTAGTCTGAGGGTTAGTTTTATCGTTAGAGTTAGTGTTAAAATTAGTGTTAGCATTAGGGTTATCATTTGTGATATGGTTAGGATTAAGTTTAGGGTTTTTTAGGGTAAGGGTTAGGAATAGTATTATGGTTAGTTAGGGTATAGTGAGACTTAGGTTTAGCTTTAGGGTTAGGGTTAGGGTTAGTTTGAGGGTGTAGTTAGTGTTAAGGTTACTGTTAGGTTTCGGGTTACGGGTAGGATTAGTGTTATTATAGGGTTAGGTTTGGGGTAAGGGTTAGTGTTAAGATTTGGGTTTAAATTAGTGTTCGGATTAGGGTTATGCAAGGTTTAGGGTTAAGGTTAGGTTACGGTTTGAATTATGGTTTGGGTTAGGGTTTTTGTTAGGGTTAGGATTAGCGTTATATTAGGGTTAGGGTTAGGGTTAGTGTAAAGGTTAGGGTTAGGGTTGAGATTATTTTTAATGTTAGGTTATGGTTAGGTTTAGGTTTAGTGTTCTGTTAGTGTGTTAGTTTAAGGGTTAGGTTCAGGGATGAGGTTAGTGTTAGGCTTAGGGTGAGGGATAGGTTTAGGGTTTGAGTAAATGTTAGGGTTAGTGTTGAGGATAGGTTAGGTGTACTTTTTGAGTTAGGGTTAATGTTAGGGTTAGAGTAACTATTAGGGTTAGGTTTAAGTTTAGGTTTAGTTTTAGAATTATATTTAGGGTTATCCTTAGGGTAGTTTTAGGGTTAGAATTAGAGTTAGAGATAGAATTCGGTTTATGTTTAGGGTTAATTTTAAAGTTAGGGTTAGGATTAGGGTTAGGATTAGTATTAGGGTTAGACTTATGATTTGTGTTAGGGTAAGTGTTATGGTTAGGGTTTGCGTTAGGGTTAAAGTTAGATTTAGGTTTTGGGTTATTGATATTAAGAGAGTTAAAGTGAGGCCTAGGGTTAAATTTAGGGTTAGTTTTATGGTTATGGGTAGGGTAGGGTTTTTGTTAGGTTTAGGGTTATGGTTAGTGTTATGGTTAAGGTTACGGTTACAGTTAGATTTAGTGTTAGGGTTAGGGTTAGGTTTAGTGATAAGGATAAAGTGGAGGTTAGGGTTAGTTTTGGATTAGGGTTAGGGTTAATGTTAGGTTCAGTGTTAGGGTTAGGGTTAAGGTTAAAGTTAGGAAACGGTTAGGGTTAGTGTTACATGAGGGTTAAGGTTATGTTTTGGGTTAGGGTTTGTGTTAGGTTTACTTTTAGGGTTAGAGTTAGGTTACTTTAGGCTTAGGGTTAGGGTTCGGTTTAGGGTTAGTGTTAGGGTTAAAGTTAGGGTTAGGGTTAAGGATAGGTTTAGTGTTAGGTTTATGATTAGTTTTAGGGTTAGTGTTAGGGTTAAGTTTAGTGTTGGGTTTAGGATTATGGTTAGGGTTAGTGTAGGGTTAGTGTTAGTGTTAGATTAAGGTTTAGGTTTAGGTTTATGGTTACAGTTAGTGTTACATTTAGAGTTATGGTTAGGGTTAAAATTAGTGTTTGGGTTAGTGTTTAGAGTTAGGTTTAGAATAGTGTTAGAATTAGGGTTAGGGTTAGTGTTACGGTTAGCGTTATGATTAAGGTGAAACTTATAATTAGTGTTAGGGTAGGGTTAGGGTTAGAGTTAGTGTTAGGATTAGGTTTAGGTTTAGGGTTTGTGTTTTGGTTATGTTTACGGGTAAGATGAGGTTTTATTAGTTTTTGGGTTTAGGGTTAGGCTTAGTGTTAGATTTAGGGATAGTTTTAGGGTTAGTATTACCATTAAGTTTAGGGTTATGGTTTTTCCTTACTGTTTGGGTTAGGATTAGGGCATCATTAGTGTTATAGGTTTAGGGTTAGTTATAGGGATAGGGTAAGGGTTTGGGTTAGTGTTAGATTCGGATAGGATTAGGTTTCAGTTATGGTTATGATTAGGTTTAGGGTTAGGGTTTGTGTTACTCTTAGGGTTAGGATTGGGGTTAGAATTTTGGTTAGGGTTAGGGTTAATGTTAGGGTTAGGGTTAGGTTTAATGTTAGGGTTAAGTTTAGAATTAGGGTTAGAGTGAGTTTTAAAGTTAGGGTTAGGGTTAGGTTTAGGGATAGGGTTAGGGTTAATGTTAGGTTTAGTGTTACAATTAATGTTAGTTTTACTGTTAGTTTTAGGTTTAGGGTTAGTGTTAGGTTTAGGGTTAGGGTTAGTCTTAGGTTTAGGGTTAAAGTTTGTGATATGGTTAGGGTGAGAATTAGGTTTAGGGTTAGGTAAAGGGTTAAAGTTAGTGTCAGTGTTAGGGTTACCATGAGGGTTAATGTTAGGGTTAGGGTTACTATTAGTGTTAGGGTTAGGTTTACAGATATGGTTATGTTTTTTTTTTTTTTTTTTTTTTTAGGGTTAGGGTTAGGGATAGTGTTAAGGTTAGGATTACGGTTAAGATTATGGTTAGGGTTAGGGTTAGTGTTAGGGTTAGGTTTAGGGTTAGTGTTACAGTTAGTGTTAGGATTACTGTTTGTTTTACGGTTTGGGTTACTGTTAATATTATGGTTAGGGTTAGGTTTGGGATTGTGGTTAGAATTAGCATTAGGTTGGGGTAGGGTTAGGTTTAGTGTTAGGGTTAAGGTGAAGGTTAGGGTTAGTGTTAGGGTTTGGGTAAGCATTAGGGTTAGTGTTCGGGTTGTTTTAGCGTTAAGGCTAGTGTTAGGTTTAGCATTAGGATTAGGGTTAGGGTTAGTGTTAGGGTTATTATTAAGTTTAGAGTTAGGGTTAGTGTTAGGAAAAGGGTTAATGTTAGTGTTAGGGTTAGGGTTATGGTAAGGGTAATGTTCAGTGTTAGGGTTAGGGGTAGGGGTAAGGTTATGGTTAGGCTTAGGTTTAGTGTTAGGGTTAGAGTTAGGGTTAGGGTTAGGGTTAGGGTTAGTGTTAGGGTTAGTGATAGGGTTAGGTTTAGGGTTTGAGTTAGGGTTAGCGTTTGGGTTAGGGTAAGAGCTAGGGTTACAGTAAGGATTAGGTTTTGGGTTAGGGTTAGTGGTAGTTTTAAACTTTGCATTACAGTTAATGTTAGGGTGAGTGGTAGAGTTAGGTTTATGGTTTCGGTTAGTGTTACCCTTAGGGTTAGGGATAAGTTTATGGTTAGTGTTATGGTTAGGGTGAGGGTTATGTTTACAGTTAGGGTTAGAGTTAGGGTTAGGGTTTACCTTAGGTTTAGGTTTAGCGTGAGTGTTAGGGTTAGGGTTAGGTTTGGCATTAGTCTTTTGGTTAGGGTTAAGGTTAGGGTTAAGGATAGTGTTAGGGTTAGTGATAGGTTTAGAATTAGTGGTAGGGTTGGGGTTATGGTTAGTGTTATGGTTAGGGTTAGGGTTAGGTTTAGGATTAGTGTTAGTGTTAGGTTTAGGGTTATGGTTAGCCTAAGGGTTAGGGTTAGGGTTAGGTTTGGCGTTAGTCTTTTGGTTAGGGTTAAGGTTAGGGTTAAGGATAGTGTTAGGGTTAGTGATAGGTTTAGAATTAGTGGTAAGGTTAGGGTTATGGTTAGTGTTATGGTTAGGGTTAGGGTTAGGTTTAGGATTAGTGTTAGTGTTAGGTTTAGGGTTATGGTTAGCCTAAGGGTTAGGGTTAGGGTTAGGATTAGTGTTGGGTTTAGGGTTAGGATTAGGGTTAGTTTTAAAGTTAAGGTTGGATTTAGGTTTAGGGTTAGGGTTACGTTTAGTGTTATTGTTAGGGTTAGGGATTTTTTAGGGTCAGAGTTAGGATTTAAGTTAAGGTTAGGGTTAGGGTTAGTGTTAGGTTTACAGATAGGATTAGGCTTGAATTTTATGGTTAGGGTTAGGGCTAAGTTTAGTGTTAGTGTTAGATTTAGGGTTAGGGTTAGTGTTAGGGTCAGTGTCAGGTTAGGTCTAAGGGTAGGATTAGGGTAGGTTTAGGGTTAGGGTTAGTGTTAGTGTTAGGGTTGCATTAGGATTAGTGTTATGGTTAGTGTTAGGGTTAGTGCTAGGGTCATGGATAGGTTTAAAATTAGGGTTTGGATTAGGGTTAGTGTTATATTTAGGGTTAGGTTTAAGGATAGGGTTAGTGTTAGGGTTAGTTTTAGCATTAGGCTTAGTGTAATGGTTAGGGTTAGTGTTAGTGTTATGTTTATGATTAGGGTTAGTTTGGTGTTAGCATTAGGGTTATTGTTAGGTTTAGGGTCAAATTTATTGTTTGGTTAGGGTAAGGTTTAGGGTTAGGTAAGATTTAGGGTCAGGTTAGGGTTAGGGTTAGTGTTAGGGTTAGGCTTTGCGTTAGAGTTAGGGTTAGGTTTAGTGATAGGGTTAGTGTTAGTTTTTGAGTTAGGGTTAGGGTTAGTAGTAGGTTTAAGGTTGCAGTTAGGATTACGATTAGGGTTAGGGTTAGGATTAATGTTAGGGTTAGTGTTAGGTTTATAGTTAGGGTTAGGTTTAGTGTTAGGTTTAGGGTTACGGTTTGTGTTTGGGTTAGAGTTAGGTTTAGTGTTAGTGTTATGGTTAGGATTAGGATTAGTGTTAGGTTTAGTGTTAGTGTTAGGGTTTGCTTTGGGGTTGGTGTTAGGGTTAGGGTTAGTGTTAGGTTTAGTGTTAGATTTAGGGATAGGGTTAGTGTTAGTGTTAGTGTTAGAGTTAGAGTTAGGGATAATGTTAGGGTTAGGGATATTTTTAAGGTTAGTGTTAGGATTATGATTAGTGTTAGGGTTGCTGTTACTGTTAGGGTTCGGTTTAGGGTTAGTGTTAGGGTTAGGAATAGGGTGAAGGTTAGGGTTAGGGTTAGGATTAAGGTTATGTTTAGCTTTAGGGTTAGTGTTAGGATAAAGTTTAGGGTTAAGGGTAGGGTTAGTTTAAGAATTAGGGTTAGGGTTAGGGCTAGGTTAGGGTTAGTGTTAAGGTTAATGTTAGGGTTAGGGCTAGGGTTTGTTTTAGGTTTAGGGTTAGGTTAAGGGTTTGTGTTAGGTTTCGGTTTAGGGTTTGGGTTAGGGTTATGTAAAGGATTAGGTTTAGATTTAGGGTTACAGATCGGTTTAGGGTTAGTGTAAAAGTTAAGGTTAGGGTGAGGGTTAGGGTTTGTGTTAGGTTTTAGTTTTGGTTTCATGGTTGTGATAGGTTTAGGTGTTTAGGGTTAGGGTTAGGGTTATGAATAAAATTAAGTTTAGATTTAGGGTTAAGGTTAAAGTTAGGTTTAGGGTTAGGTTTAGTTTTAGGGTTACTGATAGTGTTAGAATTGGGATTAGGGTTTGTGTTAGGATTAACCTTAGGGTTAGTGTTAGTGTTAGTGATAGAGTTAAGTTTAGTGTTAGTGTTAGGTAAGAGTTAGGGTTAGGGTTAGGTTACGTTTAGGGTTATGGTTTGGGTTGGGGTTTGTTTTAGGGTTAGGGTTAGGGTTACTGTTAGGGTTAGGATTAGGGTTAGTGTTAGGTTTAGGTTTAGTGATAGGTTTAGTGTTAGGTTTAAGGTTAGTGTTAGGGTTAGTGTTAGGCTTAGGGTTATGGGTAGTTTTGGGTTAGGTTTGGGGTAAGGGTTTGTGTTAGGATTAGATTTAGGGTTAGGTTTAGAATCAGTATTAGATTTTGGGTTCGGTTTTGGGTTAAGGTAAGTTTGAGGGTTAGGGTTAGAATTAGGGATAGGGTTAGGGTAAGAGTTAAATTATGGTTAGAGTTAGGGTTAGGGTTAAGTTAGGGTTAGGGTTAGGGTTTTTGTTAGGTTTAAGGTTTGTGTTAGGTTTCAGGTTAGTGTTATGTTTATGGTTAGGGTTAGGGTTAGATTTGGGTTAAGGTAGGGGTTAGGTTAGGGTTAGGTTTATGGTTATGGTTAGGGTTTGTGTTAGGTTTAGGGTTAGTGTTATGAATATGGTTAGGGTTAGGGTTAGTGTTAGGGTTAGAGTTAGGTTTGGGATTAGTGTTTGTGTTATCATTAGGGATCGGGTTACATTTAAGTTAATGCATAGTATTAGGATTAGAGTTAGCGTTATGGTTAGAGTTAGTATTAGTGTTAGGGTTACTGTTAGGGTTAGTGTTATGTTTTGGGTAGAGTTAGGGTGAGTGTTAGTGTGAGGGTTAGGGTTAGGGTTATTGTTAGGGATAGGTTTGGGGTTCAGGTTAAAGTTATTGTTAGGGTTAGGGTTAGGGTTAGTGTTAGGGTAAGTGTTAGTGTTAGGGTTTAGTTTTGGGTTAGTGTTAGGGTTGGTTTTAGGTTAGGGTTAGATTTATATTTCGTGAAAGGGTTAGGGTTAGAGTTACACTTAGGTATAGGGTTAGTGTTAGGGTTAGGATTAGTGTTTGGGTTGGGTTAGGGTTAGTGTTAGGGTAAGTGTTCAGTTAAGGGTTAGGGTGACGGTTGGAGATAGTTTTACGGTTAGTGTTAGTGTTAGATTTATGTTTAGTGTTAGAGTTACGATTAGTGTTACGGTAAAGTTTAGGGTTTGTGTTTGTGTTAGGGTTCGGATTTTGGTTAGGTTTTAAGTTACTGTTAGGATTCAGGTTAGGGTTAGTTTTAGGGTAGGTTAAGGTTAGGGTAAGTGTTAGGGTTAGGGTTTGTTTTAGGTTTAGATTTAGATTTAGGGTTAGGGTTAGGGTTAAGGATTCTTTTCGGGTTAGGGTTAAGTTAGTGTTAGGTTAGGATAAGGGTTGTGTTACGGTTAGGGTTAGGGTTAGGGTAAGTGTTAGTGTTAGGGTTAGAGTTAGGGTTAAGTTTAACTATAGCGTTAGGGTAGTGTTAGGTTTAGGTTAGGGATAGAGTAGAGTTAGGCTTAGGGATTGGATAGAGTTATGGTTATGGTTAGGGTTATGGTTTCTGTTAGGTTTAGGGTTACATTTAATGTTAGGGTTAGGATTAGTGTTATGATTAATATTAGGGTTAGTGTTAGGTTTAGGGTTTGTCTTACAGTTAGGGTAAGGGTTAGAATTAGAGTTAGAATTAGGGTTAGGGTTAGGGTTTTTGTTAGGGTTGGGGTTAGGTTTAGGGTTAGGGTTTTTGTTATGTTTCGTGTTAGAGTTAGGTTTAGGCTTACGGTTAGGATTAGGTTTAAAGTTAAATTTAGGGTTAGGGTTTGGGTTAGTGTTAGGTTTAGGGTTAGGTTTAGGGTGAGTGTAAGGGTTAGGGTTAGAGTTAGGATTAGGGTTAGTGTTTGTTTTAGGGTTTTGGTAATGGTTAGGTTTAGTGTTAGGGTTAGTGTTAGGTTTTGGTTTAGGTTTAGGATAAGGGTTCGCGTTAGGGTAAGGTTTATGAGTTTGGTAAGGGTTAGGGTTAGGTTTACTGTTAGGGTTAGGGTTAGGTTTATTGTTATGAGTAGGGTTAACTTTAGGGTTTGGTTTATGTTTAGGGTTAGTGTTAGTGTTAGGGTTAGTGTTATGTTTATATTAGGGTTAAAATTGGTGTTAGGATTGAGGTTACATTTGGGATTAGGGTTTGTGTTAGGGTTTCTGATTGGGCTAGGGTTTCAATTATGGTTAGGATTCAGGTTAGGATTAAAGTTAGGGTTAGGGTTAGGGTTTTTAGGGATAGATTTAGGGTAAGTGTTAGGGTTAGGGTTACTTTTAGGTTTAGTTTTAGGGTTAGAGATAGGGTTAGGGTTAGTGTTAGGGTTTGGGTTAGGGCTAGCGTTATAGTTAGTGATATGTTAGGGATAGGGTTATGGTTAGGATTAGCGTTAGGTTTAGCTTTGGGGTAGGGGTTAGTGTTAGGTTTAGTGTTAGGGTTAGGGTTTGGGTTAGGGTTAGGTTTAGGTTTATGTTTGGATTAGGGTTAGAGTTAGGGTTAGGATTAGAGTTAGTTTCAGGGTCAAGGGTAGGGTTAGGTTTAGTGTTAGGATTAGCGATAGTGTTAGAGTTAGGGTTAGGTTTAGGGTTAGTGTTAAAGTTAGGGTTAGTTTTAGGTTTAGGGCTAGGGTTATGGTTAGTGTTAATGATAGTGTTAGGGTTAGGCTTAGGGTTAGTATTAGCTAAGGGTTAGGGTTAGTGTTAGGGTACAGTTTTGGGTTAGTTTCAGGTTTAGTTTTAGAATTAGGGATAACCCTAACCCAAACCCTAACCCTAACACTAAACCTAACACTAACCCCTACCCCTAGAATTATGGATTTAAGAATTAGGGATAGGGATTGGGTTAGGGTTAGTTTAAGAGTTAGAATTAGGGTTAGGGTTAGGGTTGGTGTTAGGTTTAGGGTTAGGGTTAGTGTTTGTGTTAGTGTTAGAGTTCGGGTTACGTTTGGATTAGTTTTAGAGTTAGGGTTAAGGTTAGAGTTAGGGTTAGTGATAAGGTTAAGAATAGGGTTAGGCTAAGGGTTAGGTTTAGGGTTAGGGTAAGGGTTAGGGTGAGTGTAGGGTAAGGGTTAGGGTTAGGGTTAGGGTAGGGTTAGGAGTAAGTTTAGTATTAGTGTTAACATAGGGTTAAATTAGGGTTAGGGTTAGTTTTAGTGTTATACTTAGGGTTAGTGTTAAGTTTAGGGTAAGTAATAGGGGTAGGGTTCGTGTAAGTTATAGGGTTCATTGTAGGGTTTAGATTAGGGTTTGTGTTAGGGATAGGGTTTGGGTTAGAGTTAGGGTTTTGTTAGATTTAGCGTTAGGGTTAATGTTAGTGTTAGTTTTTCAGTTACGGATAGGGGTAGTGTTAGGGTGAGAATTAGGGTTAGGTTTAGGATTAGGGTTAGTGTTTGGGTTAGGGTTCGTTTTAGGGTTAGGGTTAGTGTTAGTGTTAGGGTTAGTATTTTGTTAGGTTTAGGGTTAGGAATAGGTTTAGGATCAGGGTTAGGGTTAAAATTAGGGTTAGTGTTAGGGTTAGAATTAGCATTAGGGGTAGTGTTAAGGTGAGAATTAGGGTTAGGTTTAGGGTTAGGATTAGTGTTTGGGTTAGTGTTCATGTTATGGTTAGGGTTAGGGTTTGTGTTAGTGTTAGGGTTAGGGTTAGTGTTAGGTTTAAGGTTAGGGATACATTTAGGATTAGTGTTAGAGTTAAATTAGAGTTAGTGTTACGCTTAGGTTTAGGGTTAAGTTTAAGGTTAATGTTAGGTATAGGGCAGGTTTAGGGTTAGTGTTAGGTTAAGGGTTAGGGTTAAGGTTAGGTAAGGGTTAGAGTTAAGATTAGGTTAGGTTTAGGGTTGTGGTTTGGGTTATGATTTGTGTTAAGGTTAGGGTTAGTGTTAGGTTTTCTGTTAGGTTTAGTGTTAAGTTATGGTTTTCTGTTAGGGTTACTGTTAGAGTTAGTGTTAGGTTTCATGTTAGGGTTAGGGCTAGGTTGAGTGTTAGGGTTAGGTGTAAGTTTTAGGTTAGGGTTAAGGTTAGAGTTAGGATTAGTGTTGCACTTAGGGTTAGACTTAGGTTTAGGATTTGTGTTAGGATTAGGGTTAGAGATAGTGTTAGGGATAGGGTTAAGGTTAGGGTGAAGTTTAGAGTAAGGATTAGGTTTAGGGTTAGGGTTGGTGTTAGGGTTATGTTTCATGTTATGGTTAGGTTTAGGATTAGTGTTAGGGTTAGTGTTAGTCTTAGTGTTAGGTTTAGGATTAGGTATAGATTTGGAGTTAGGGTTAGGGTTAGTGTTAGGGTTAGTGTTATGTTCAGTGTGAGGGTTAGGGTTAGTGTTCGTGTTAGGTTTATGGTTAGGGTTGGGATTAGTGTTAGAAAAAGGGTTAGGGTTAGGGTTAATATTAGGGTTTGGGTGAGGGTTAGTTTCCAGTTAGGGTTAGGGTTAGTGTCAGAGTTACGGTTCGGGTTAGGGTTGGGGATAGTGTTAGGGTTAGTGTAATGGTTTGTGTTAGGTTTAGGATTAGGGTTAGGATTTGTTTTAGGTTTAGTTTTAGGGTTACGGTTGGAATATGGTTAGTGTTATTGTTGGGGTTAAGAGTAGGGTTAGTGTTAAAATTAGGGATAGTGTTAGGTTTAGGGTTAGGGTTAGTGATAGGGTTAGGATTATGGTTAGGGTTACCATTAGAGTTAGGGTTAGATTTAGTGGTTGGGTTAGTGTTAAAGTTAGGGTTAGGATTACGTAAAGGTTAGGGTTATGGTTAGGATTATGGTTTGTGTTAGGGTTGGTATTAGGTTTATGATTAGGATTAGGGATAGTGGTCAGGTTAGGGTTAGGATTATGGTTAGGGTGAGGGTTAGGGTCCGTGTTTGTTAAGGGTTAGTGTTAGTGTAAGGGATAGGTTTAGGGTTAGTGTTTGGTTTATGGTAACATTTAGGATTAGTGTTAGGGTTATGGTTAAGTTTACGGTTTATGTTATGATTAGTGTTAGGGTTAGGATTAGGGTTAGGGTTGCGGTTAGGATTAGGGTTAGTGTTAGTGTTAGTGTTAGGGATAGTGTTAGAATTAGGGTTAGAGTTAGTGTTAGGGTTAGGTTCAGCGTTAGGATAAGGTTTAGGTTGAGGTTTAGGGTTATAATTAAATTTAGATTTAGAGTTAGTGTTAGGGATAGGGTTTGGTTTAGGATTAGGGTTAGTGTTGGGGTTGGTTTTAGGTTTAGGATTAGGGTTAAGGTTAAGGTTAGGATTAGGGTTAGTTTTAGGGTCGGGATAGAGTTCGTGTTAGTGATAGGGTTAGGGTCAGTGTTAGGGTTAGAATTAGGTTTTGGGTTAGTGTTAGGGTTAGTGTTAGTGTTAGGGTTAAGTTTAAAATTAGGGCTAGTGTAGGGATAGGTTTAATGTAAATTTAGGGTTAGGATTAAGGTTAGGTTAGTGTTAGTGTTATGGTTAACTTTATGGTTTATATTACGGTTAGTGTTAGGGTTAGGATTAGGGTTAGTGTTAGTGTTAGGGATAGTGTTAGGGTTAGGATTATGGTTAGTGATAGGTTTAGGTTCAGTTTTAGGATAAGATTTAGGTTTAGGTTTAGGGTTATAATTAGAGTTAGTGTTAGTGTTAGGGTTAGGGCTAGGGTAAGTTAGGGTTGGGTTAGGGTTAGTGTTAGGATTTGGGTTAAGTTAGGTTTAGGGTTAGGATTAGAGTTAGGGTTAGGTTTAGTGTCAGCATTGGGGTTAGGTTTGGGTTTAGGATTCGTATTAAGGATAGGGTTAGGGTTGGATTTAGGTTAGGGTTAGGGTTTGGCATAGGGGTCTATTTAGGGTTAGCATTAGGGTTAATGTTAGTTTTAGGTTTAGAGTTAGTGTTAGGGTTAAAGCTAGGGTTAGCGTTAGTGTTTGGTTTAGTGTTATAATTAGGTTTAGGTTTAGAGTTAGGGTTAGGATTAGGGTTAATGACAGGTTAGGAATTAGGTTTAGTTTTAATGTAAGGGTTAGGATTAGGGATAGTGTTAGGGTTTGGTTTAGTGTTAGGGTTAGGGTTAGGGTTCAGTTTAGGTTTTGGGTTAGGATTAAGGTTGATGGTATTTTTAGGTTAAGGGTTACTGTTAGGGTTAGATAAGGGTTGGGGTTAGTGTTATGGTTAGGATTAGGGTTAGGCTTAGGTTTAGTATTATGGTTAGCATTAGGTTTCGGGTTACAGTTAGGGTTAGGAATAGTGTTAGGGTTAGGTTTAGAGTTAGGTTTAGGTTTAGGGTAAGGGTTAGTGTTACTGTTAGGGTTAGGGTTAGAGTTTGTGTTAGGGTTAGGATTAGTGTAAGGTTTAGGGTTAGAGTTAGTGTTTATTAAGGTTAGGTTTATGTTTATAGTTAAGATTTGGTTTAGGATTAGTGTTAGTGTTAGGTTAGTGTTAGTTTAGGGTTAGGGTAATGGTTAGGGTTAGGGTTTGTGTTACAGTTAGAGTTTGGTTAGGGTTACGGTTAATGTTAGGTTTAGTGTTAGTGTTAGGATTAAGGATAGTGTTAGTGTTAGGGTTCTGGTTAAGGTAAAGTTTAAGGTTAGGGTTAGGGTTAGTGTTATGATTAGAGTTAGTGTTACTTTTAGGGTTAGGGTTAGGGTGAGTGTTAGGCTTACGGTTAGGGATAGGGTTAAGGTTAGTGTTAGGTTTAGGTTTAGTGTTATGGTTAGGGTTAATGTTATGATTAGGATTAGGGTTAGGTTTTGGTTTAAGGTTACAATTAAGTTAGAGTTAGGGTTATGGTTGGGTTTAGGATTTGTTTTGCATTAGTGTTAGACTTAGATTTAGGGTTAGTGTAGGGTTAGAGTGAGGGTTAGTGTTATGGTTAGGGTTCAGGTTACGATGAGGCTTAGGGTTAGTGTTAGGTTAGAGTTAGGTTTAGGGTTATAGTAAGTGTTAGGGTTAGGTTTAGAGTTAGGTTTAGGGTTATGGTTAGGATTATGTTTAGGTTTAGGTTTAGGATTAAGGTTAGTGTTGGACTTCAAGTTACTGTTAGGACTAGGGTTTGTGTTAGGGTTAGTTTAAGGTTTGTGTTAGGGTTAGGTTTAGGGTTAGGGTTAGGGTTAGGTTTAGGTTAGGGTTAGGTTAAGGTTAGGGTTATTGTTAGGGTTATGTCCAGGTTGGGTTTAGGTTTAGGGAAAGAGGGTTAGTGTTAGTGATACGTTAGGGATAGGGTTAGAGTTATGGTTTAGAATAGGGTTAGGTTTAGCGTTAGGTATAGTGTTATGGTTAGGATTAGGTTTAGGGTTAGTGTTAGGTTTAGTGTTAGGATAAGTGTTAAGTTAAGTTTTAGGGTAAGGGTTATGTTTAGGGTTAGGCTTACGGTTAAAATTAGTGTTAGTGTAGGGTTAGGTTTAGGGTTAGGATTAGGGTTATGGATAGGATTCGTTTTAGGGTTATGTTAACATTTTGTTTAAGATTCCGGTTATGGTTTGCATTAGAGTTAGGGTTAGGGTTAGGTTAGTGTTAGGGTTCTAGATAAGGTTAGGGTTAGGGTTAATGTTAGGGTTAGGTTTAGAGTTAGGTTTAGGTTAGGGTAAGGGTTAGGTTTAGGATTCGTGTTAGGGTTAAAATTAGGGTTAGGGTCAGCTTTAGATTTAAAGTTAGGTTTAGGGTTAACGTTAGTGTTAGGGTTAAGGTTATAGTTAGGTTTAGGATTAGTGTTTGCCGCAGTCCAGCTGCAGCAAAATAACCGGGGGGTGACGAACAACTTGTGTACGTTGATACAGCAGGAGTGGAAGCCATTTATTGTAGGACAGGAGGGGTATGTATACATTCCACAAAGCTTATCCTAATTAACATAAACTAGATATAGCAGTCAACCAATAAGGAATCTCCACACTTAATGGCTCGCTGGCGTTACGTCACAAACTACTCCCCCTGGCAAAATGCCAGGCACCATCCTGACTTGTTTACAGACTTTAACAAGTGTTAGTATTAGGGTTATGTTTAGGGTTACCTTATGGTTAGAATCAGGGTGAGGATTAGAGTTAGGCTTAAGATTAGGGTTATTGTTAGGGTTAGTGGTAGGCTTAGAGTTAGAGTTAGTTTTAGGGTTGGGTTAGGGTTAGAGTTAAAGTTGGAGTTAGTGTTAGTGTTAGGGTTAGGATTAGGGTTAGGGTTGCTCTTAGGGTTAGAGTTAGGGTTAGGGTTATGGTTTGTGTTAGGATTAGGGTTATGGTCAGTGTTAGTGTTATGGTTAGGGTTAGGGTAAAATTTTGGTATAGGGTTTGGGTTAAGGTTAGAGTTAGTATTAGTTTTAGGGTTAGGGTTAGCTTTAGGGTTAGGGTTTGTGTTGGGGTTACAGTTAGGGTTATGGTTAGGGTTATGATAATGTTTAGGATTATGGTTAGATTTAGGTTCGGATTAGGTTAGGTTTGTGTTAGGTTTAGGGTTAGTGTTAGGGTTAGGGTAAGGGTTAGGGTTAAGATTAGTTCTAGGGTTAGGGATAGAGTTTGGGTTAAATTAGGGTTAGGGTTAGATTTATGGTTCATGCTCGATTAAGGTTAGGGTTCCTGTAAGGTTTAGGTTTAGGGTTAGGATTAGGGTTAGTGTTAGGGTTAGGTTTAGGGTTAGGGTTATATTTAGTGTTAGGGTTAGAGTGAGGGTTAGTGTTAGTTTTAGAGTTGGAATTAGGGTTAATGTTAGGGTTACAATAAGTGTTAAGGTTAAGACTAGTGTTAGGGTTAGGGTTAGGGTTTGGTTTACCTTAGGGTTAGGGTTCAACTTATGGTTCATTTTAGGATTAAGGTTAGAGTTTGTTTAAGGTTTAGGTTTAGGGTTGAGGTTAGGGGGAGTGTTAGGGTTAGGTTTAGGATTAGGGTTATATTTAGTGTTAGGCTTAGGGTAGGGTTAGGTTTAGGAGAAGGGTTAGGGTTACTGTTACAGTTAGGATTAGGGTTAGGGTTAGGTTTAGTGTTGGGGTTAGGGTTAGTGTTAGGTTTAAGGTTAGGTTTAGGGTGAGGCTTAGGATGATTGTCAGGGTGATGGTTAGCTTTAGGGTTAGCATTAGGGTTGTGGTTAGGGTTAGGGTTAGGTTATGGTTAGTGTTTAGTTTAGGGTTAAAGTTAGTGTTATGGTTAGGGTTAATGTTATGGAGAGGGTTAGTGTTAGGGTTGTGTCCGGGTTAGGATTAGGGTTAGGGTTTGTGTTAGGGATAGGGTTAGATTTAATGTTAGGTTTTGGTTTAGGGTGAGGGTTAAAGTTAGGTTTAGGGTTAGGTTTAATGTTAGTGTTATGTTAGTGTTAGGGCTAGGGTTAGGATTAGGTTTAGGGTAAGGTTTAGGTTTAGGATTATGTTAACTGTTAGTGTTAGGGTGATGGTGAAAGTTAGGTTAGGGTTATGGTTAGGGTTAGAGTTAGGGTTAGAATTAGGATTAGTGTTAGGGTTAGTGTTTAGTTTACGGTTATTTTTAGGGTTAGCATTAGTGTTTGGGTTTGGGTTATAGTTAGGTTTAGGGTTAGTGTTAGTGTTTGAATCAGGGTTAGTATTAGGTTTAGCATTAGGGTTAGGGAGTGGGTTAGGGTTATGGTTCGGGTTAGAATTAGGGTTAGGATTAGGTAAGGGTTAGTTTTAGGGTTTGGTTAGGTTTAGGGTTTTGGATTGGGTTAGGGTTTGTGTTAGAATTAGGGTTAGGATTAGGGTTAGGGTTACATTAGGGTTAGGGTTAGGGTCATGTTTAGGTAAGGGTTAGGTTTAGGGTTAGGGTTAGGTTTAGGATCAGCATTAGGTTTAATTTAGGGTTAAGGTTATTCTTAGAGTTAGTTTTAGCATTAGGGTTAGTATTAGAATTAGTGTTAGCATTATGGTTACCATTTTTGATAGGATTAGGATTAGGTTTAGGGTTTGTGTTAGGGTTAGGGTTAGGGATAGTTTTATGGTTAGTATTAGGGTTAGAGTGAGGCTTGGTATTAGTTTTAGGGTTACGGTTAGGGTTAGGGTTAGGGTTAGGTTTACGGTGAGTGTTAGGGTTAGGGTATAGTTAGGGTTAAGGTTAGTGTTAGGTTTAGGGTTAGGTTAGGGTTAGGGTTAGTATAGGGTTAGGGTTGGGTTAAGGGTTAGTGTTAATATTTGGGTTGGAATTAGTGTTAGGGTTAGAGTTAGGGTTAGGGTTAGGGTTAGGTTAGGGTTAGGGTTATGGTTTGGGTTAGGTTTTGGTTAGGGTTGGGATTAGGGTTACATTAGGGTTAGGGTTAGAGTTATTGTTAGGGTTAGGGTTAGTGTTAGGGTTTGAATTAGGGTTAGGTTTTTGTTTAATGTTAGGTCATGGTTAGGTTTAGGGTTAGCGTTACTGTTAGAGCAAGTGTTAGTTTAAGGGTTAGGGTTAGGATTGGGGATAGTGTTAGGCTTAGGGTAAGGGTTAGGCTTATGGTTCGAGTTAGGGTTAGGTTAGGGTTTCGGATAGGTTAGGGTTACTTTTTGGGTTGGGGTTAGTGTTACAGTTAGGCTTAGGGTTAAGTTTAGGGTTAGTTTTAGGATTACATTTAGAGTTATGGTTAGGGTTAGGTTTTTACGTAAGATTTAGAGTTAGAATTAGAGTTTGGGTTATGTTTAGGGTTAGTTTTGGAGTTAGGGTAAAGATTAAGGTTAGGGTTAGTGTTATGGTTAGTATTAGGTTAGAGTTATGATTTGTGTTAGGATAAGTGTTATGGTTAGGGTTTGTATTAAGGTTAAAGTTAGATTTATGTTTTGGGTTATGGTTAGTAAGAGGATTAAAATGAGGCATAGGCTTAGGGTTATTGTTAGTTTTATGATTATAGGTAGGTTAGGGTTAGTGTTAGGTTTAGGATTCAGGTTAGTGTTACTTTTAGGGTTATGGTTTGGGTTAGGATTAGTGTTTGGGTTAGTGTTAGAGTTAGGTTTAGGGATAGTGTTAGAAATAGGGTTAGGGTTAGAGTTAGGGTTAGGGTTAGGTTTAAGGTGAGGCTTACGATTAGTGTTAGGGTAGAGTTTGGTTTAGGTTTAGGGTTTGTGTTTTGGTTAGGTTTACAGTTAGGGTTAGGGTTACTGTTAGCGATTGGATTAAGTTTGGAGTAAGGTTTAGTGTTAGGGTTAGGGATAGTATTAGGGTTAGTATTATTGTTAGGTTTAGGGTTATGATTTTTCTTATCATTAGGGTTAGGATTAGGGTATGGTTAGTGTTAAGGATAGAGTTTGTGTTAGTGTTAAGAATAGGGTAAGGGTTTGGGTTGGTGTTAGGTTTTGGTTAGGGTTAAGGTTAGGGTTAGGGTTAAATTAGAGTTAGGTTAGGGTTAGGATTCGAGTTAGGGTTAGGGTTAGTTTTATTGTTAGGGTTAGGGTTAGGGTTATGGTTATGGTTAGATTTAGATAAGGGTTATGCTTAGGGTTAGGGTTATGGTTAGGATCTAGGTTAGGTTTAAATGTAGAGTTAGGGTTAGTCTTAGGGCTAGGTTTAGCATTAGGGTTAGTGTTAGTGTTAGCATTACGGTTATCATTTCTGATAGGGTTAGCATTAGGTTTAGGTTTTGTGTTATGGTTAGTTTTAGGAATAGTTTTATGGTTAGAATTAGGTTAGAGTGAGGCATAGATTTAGTTGTAGGGTTATGATTAGGTTTATGGTTAGTGTTAGGGTTAGGGTTAGTGTTAGGGTTAGGGTATAGTTAGGGTTAAGGTTACTGTTAAATTTAGAGTTAGGATTAGTATAGGGTTACGGTTCGGGTAAGGGTTAGGGTTAAGATTTGGTTTTGAATTAGTGTTAGGGTTAGAGTTAGGGTTATGGTTACAATTAGGGTTATGTAAAGTTTAGGGTTATGGTTAGGTTCGGATTAGGGTTATGGTTTGGGTTAGGGTTTTTGTTACGGTTAGGGTTAGGGTTGGCATTAGGTTTAATGTTAGGTTGTGGTTAGCTTAAGGGTTAATGTTATGGTTAGGGTAAGTGTTAGTTTAAGGGTTAGGGTTAGATTTTGGGTTAGTGTTAGGCTTAGAGTTAGGGTTAGGGTTAGGGTTCAAGTTAGTGTGATTTTTCGGTTAGGATTAAGGTTAGGGTAAGTGTTACATTAGTGTCGTGTTTAGGGTTAGGGTTATGTTTATGATTATTTAGGGTTACATTTAGAGTTATGGTTAGGGTTAGTTTTGGGGTTAGAATTAGAGTTCTTGTTAGGGTTCGTGTTAGGTTTAGTTATAGTTTTAGAGTTAGGGTTAGGATTAGGGTTAGGGTTAGTGTTAGGGTTAGTATTAGGGTTAGAGTTATGATTTGTGTTAGGGTAAGTGCTAGGGTTATGGTTATGGTTAGGGTTAGGGTTATGGTTTGTGTTAGCTTTAGTGTTAATATTATGGTTAGGTTTAAAATTAGGGTTAAGGTTAGGTTTAGTGTTATATTTAGAGTTAGGATTAAGAATAGGGTTAGTGTTGGGGTTAGCGTTAGGGTTAGGGTTATAGTTAGGGTTAGTGTTAGGCTTAGGGTTAGGGTTAGTTTTAGGTTTAGTGTTAAGGTTAGGTTTAGTGTTAGTGTTAGGTTTATGATTAAGTTAGGTTTGGTGTTAGCGTTAGGGTTATTGTTAGGTTTGGTGTTAGCTTAGGGTTATTGTTAGGTTTAGGATTAGGTTTGTTGTTCAAATTAGGGTAAGGTTTAGGGTTAGGTAAGGTTTAGGTTTATATTTCCTGTTATGTTTAGGGTTAGTGTTAGGGTTAATTTTAGGGTTAGGCTGTGGGTTAAAGTTAGGTTTAGGGTTAGTGATAGGGTTAGTGTTAGGGTTTGTGTTAGAGTTAGGGTTATTATTAGAGTTATGGTTACAGTTAGGATTAGGGTTAGAGTTAATATTAGTGTTAGGGTTAGGATTAGGGTTAGATGTAGTGTTAGGTTTAGGGTTAGGGTTTGTTTTAAGATTAGGGTTAGTGTTAGTGTTAGTGTTAGGGTTACGGTTAGGATTAGGGTTAGTGTTAGGATTAGTTTAGATTTAGAGTTTGCATTAGGGTTTGTGTTAGGGTTAGGGTTAGTGTTATGTTTAGTTTTAGTGTTAGGTTTAGTGTTAGTTTTAGGATTAGTGTTATTGATTGGGTTAGGATTAGGGTTAGGGTTACATTTAGGGTTATTGTTAGGGTTAGGGTTCTGGTTCGTCTTAGGTTTAGGGTTAGGGTTAGTGTTTGGATTAGGGTAAGGTTTAGGGTTAGGTTAAGGGTTAGTGTTAGTTTTTTGTTAGGTTTAGTTTTAGGGACAGGGTTAGGGTTAGTGTTAGCTTTAGGATTTGAATTAAGTTTAGGTTTATGGTTAGAGTTAGTGTTAGGGTTAGGGTTAGGGTTAGGTATAGTGTTAGGTATGGTAATAGGTTTAGGGTTAGCATTAGGGTTAGGGTTAGATTTAGGGTTAGTATTATGGTGGTGGTTAGGGTTAGGGTTAGAATTTGTGTTAGGGTTAGGGTTAGGGTTTGTGTTAGGGTTAGGGTTAGGTTTAGTGTTAGGGTATGGATTAGGGTTAGGATAAGTGTTAGGGTTAGGATTAGTGTTTTAGGTAGGGTTAGGGTTTGGGTTAGGGCTAAGGCGAGGGTTATGGTTAAGATTAGGGTTTGGTTTAGGGTTTGTGTTAGTGTTAAACTTTGTGTTAGAGTTAGTGTTAGGGTTAGGTTTATGGTTATGGTTAGTGTTAGCATTGGGGTTAGGGATAAGTATAGGGTTACTGTTAGGGTTAGGATTAGGATTATGTTTATGTTTAGTGTTAGTGTTAGAGTTAGAGTTAAGGTTCATGTTAGGGTTAGGTTTAGCATGAGTGTTAGGGTTACGGTTAGGTTTAGGTTTGGTGTTAGTTTTTGGGTTCGGGTTAGTGTTAGGGTTAAGGATAGTGTTAGGGTTAGTGATAGGTTTAGAGTTAATGTTAGGGTTAGGATTATGGTTAGTGTTATGGTTAGGGTTAGGTTAGGTTTAGGGTTAGTGTAGTGTTAGTTTCAGGTTTATGGTTAGTGTTAATCTAAAGGTTATGGTTAGGGTTAGGGTTAGGATTAATGTTGGGGTTAGGGTTAGGATTAGGGTTAGTTTTATAGGTAGGGTTGGATTTAGGGTTAGGGTTACTGTTAGGTTTAGTGTTTTGGTTAGGGTTAGATTTAAGTTAAGGTTAGGTTTAGGGTTAGTGTTAAGGTTACAGATAGGATTAGGGTTAGATTTAGGGTTAGGGTTAGCTTCAGTGTTGTTGTTATGGTAAGGTTTAGGTTCAGTGTTAGGGTTAGGATTAGTGTTAGTGTTTGCAATAAGATTAGTGTTAGGGTTAGTTTTAGGGTTTAGATTACGGTTGACAGAGTTAGTGTTAGGTTAGGATTAGGGTTTATGTTAGGGTTAGTGAGTGTTAGGGTTATGGTTAGGTTTAAAATAAGAATTAGGTTTAGGGTTAGTGTTATATTTAGGGTTAGGTTTCAGGATAGGGTTAGGTTTAGGGTTAGAGTTACGTTTAGCGTTAGGCTTAGGGTTAGGGTTAGTTTTAGGTTTAGTGTTAAGGTTAGTGTTAGTGTTAGGTTTATGATTAGGGTAAGGTTTGTTGTTAGCATTAGGTTTATTGTTGGGTTTAGAGTCAGATTTATTGTTCGAATTAGGGTAAGGTTTAGGGTTAGGTAAGTTAGGGGTTAGGTTTACCGTTAGGTTTAAGGTTAGGGTTAGTTTTAATGTTAGGCTTTGGGTTAAAGATAGGTTTAGGGTTAGTGATAGGGTGAGTGTTAGGGTTTGTGTTATGTTTAGGGTTAGTGTTAGTGATATGGTTACATTTAGGATTAGGGTTAGGGTTAGGATTAGGGTTAGGTTTAGTGTTAGGGTTAGGGTTAGGGTGAGGTTTAGTGTTAGGTTTAGGGTTAGGGTTTGTGTTAAGGTTTAGGTTAGGGTTAGTGTTAGTGTTAGGGTTACGGTTAGGATTAGGGTTACTTTTAGGGCTAGTGTTAGTGTTCGGGTTTGCATTATGGTTAGTATTAGGGTTATGGTTAGTGTTAGGGTTAGTTTTAGTTAGGGTTAGTGTTAGGATTAGGATTAGTATTATTGATTGGGTTAGCGTCAGGGTTAGGGTTACATTTAGGGTTAGGGTTAGGGTTAGGTTTCTGGTTCATCTTAGGGTTAGGGTTAGGGTTAGGTTCAGTATTGGGTTCAGGAAAGGATTTAGGATAAGTGTTAATGTTAGGTTTAGGTTTAGGTTTTTTGTAACAAATAGGGATAGGGTTAGGCTTAGGGTTAGTGTTAGATTTAGGTTAGGGTTAGGGTTAGTGTTATGGTAACACTTAGGATTTGGGTTATTTTAAGTGTTAGGGTTAGTTTAAGAGATAGGTTTAGTGTTAGGGTTAGGATTAGATTTAGAGTTAGGTTTAAGATTAGGGTTAGCGTTAGGGTAAGGTTTAGGATTAGGGTTAGGGTAAGTGTTAAAGTTAGTTTAAGAGTTAGGTCTAGGGTTTTGGTTATGGTTAGTTTTAGGGTAAGTGTTAGGGTTAGTGTTAGAGTTTTGGGTTGTGTTAGTGTTAATTTTAGGTTTAGGTTTAGGGATATGGATAGGATTAGGGTTAGAATTAGGGTTACGTTAGGGTTAGGGTAAGTGTTAGCATTATGGTTAGGGTTACTGTGAGTGTTAGGTTTAGGGCTTGTGTTAGGGTTAAGGTTAATTTTAGGTTTAGGGTTAGTGTTAGGTTTAGGGTTATGTTTAAGTTTAGGGTCAGTGATAGGCTTAGGTTTGGAGTTAGGGTTATTGTTAGGGTTAGGGTTAGGTTTAGTGATAGTTAACTGTTAGGGTTAGGGTTATATTGAGTTTAGAATTATTGGTTTAGGTTAGGTTTTTTCTTCAGTTTATGGTTACTGTTTGGGTTAAGGTTAGGGTTACGGTTAGGGTTAGGTTTAATGTTATGGTTAGGGTTAGGGTTTGTTTTAGGGTTAGTGTTAGGTTAGGATTGGGATTACAGTTATGATTAGCATTAGGGTTAGAGTTAGTGTTAGTATTAGGGTTAAGGTTACGGTTAGGGTTGGTGTTAGGGTTTGGGTTAGGTTTAGGGTTAGTGTTAAAGTTGGGTTAGGTTTAGCGTAAGTGTTAGGGTTAGTATTAGGGTGAGGTTTCGGGTTAAGGATAGTGTTAGCCTTAGGGTTAGGGTTAGTGTTAGGCTTAGTGTTAAGGTAGGGTTAGGTTTAGTGTAAGGGTTTGGGTTACAGATAGGTTTAAGGTTACTGTTAGTGTTAGGTTTATGGTTAGGTTAAGGGTTACAGTAAATGTTAAGTTAGGTTTAGTGGTAGGATTAGGGTTAGGGTTCGAGTTAGTGTTAGTGTTAGGTTTCTGTTAGGGTTAGTGTTAGGGTTATTGTAGGGTTAGGGTTAGTGTTCTGTTAGTGTGAGTGTTAGTTTTAGGGTTTGGGTTTGTGTTAGGGATAATGCTAGGGTTAGGATTAGATTTAGGATTAGTGTTAGACTTAGGGTTAAGGTTAGGGTTAGGGTTGAAGTTAGTGTTAGGGTTAGTGTTAGGGTTAGGGTAGGGTTATTGTTAGGGTTAGTGTTAGTGTTCTGTTAGTGTGAGTGTTAGTGTTAGGGTTAGGGTTTGTGTTAGGGGTAGTGTTAGGGTTAGGATTAAATTTAGGATTAGTGTTAGGCTTAGGGTTAAGGTTAGGGTTAGGGTTGAAGTTAGTGTGTTAGTATTAGGGTTAAGGTAGGGTTAATGTTAGGGTTAGTGTTAGGGTTAGGGTTTGGTTTAGGATTAGTGTTAGTGTTAGGGTTAGGGTTAGGGTTAGTGATAGGGTTAGGTTTAGGATTAGTATTACGGTTAGGGTTAGGATTAGTGTTAGGGTTGATATAGGATTAGGTTAGGATAAGTGTTTGGATTAGGGTTAGGGTTGCGGTTAGAGATAGTGTTAGGTTTAGGGTTAGGGTTAGTTAGGGTTAGGTTTAAGGTTTGTGTTAGGATTAGGATAAGGGTTTGTGTTAGGTTTAAATTTAGGGTTAGGGTTAGGTTTAGGGTTACAATTAGGATTTTGGCTAGAATAAGGGTTATGGTTATGGTTAGGGTTAGGGTAAGGTTATGTTTAGTGTTAGGTTTAGGGTTGTGTTAGGATTAGATTTCAATTAGGGATAGAGTTAGTGTTAAGGTTAGTTTTAGGGTTAGGGTTAGGTTAGGGTAAGTATTTGTGTTATGGTTAGATTTAGGGTTAGGTTTAGGTTTAGGTTTAGGGTTAGAGTTAGGGTTACATTTAATTTTAGGGTTAGAGTTGGGTTAGGTTTAGGATTAGGGATAGGTTAGAGTTAGGGTTAGATTAGGGTTATGATTATGGTTAGGTTTAGGGTTTGTGTTAGGGTGAGGGTTATTGGGATTCAGGTTAGGGTTATAGTTAGGGTTAGAGTTTGTGTTAAGGTTAGGTGTGGGATTAGGGTTAGGGTTACAGATAGAAAAAGGGTTGGATTTAGGGTTAGGTTAGAGTTAGGGTTAGTGTTAGGGTTACGATTACAGTTAGGATTAGTGTTAGGATTAGAGTTAGTGTAAGGGTTAGAGTTAGGTTTAAGGTTAGAGTTAGGTTTAGGGTTAGTGCTAGGGTTAGATTTACGTTTAGGGTTAGTGATAGGGTTAGTTTTCAGGTTATGGTTAGGGTAAGGTTTAGGGTTAGGTTTTGGGTTAGGGTTAGGTTTAAGGTTAGGGTTAGGGTTAGGGTAAGTGTTAGGGTGTGTGTTAGGGTTAGGCTTACAGTTAAGATTAGGGTTAGGGTTAGGGTTAGAATTAGAGTTAGGGTTAGGATTAGGGTTAGGGTTAGTGCTAGGGTTAGGGTTAAATTTTATGTTAGGTTTAGGATTAGGATTAATGTTAGGGATACAGTTATGGTTAGGGTTAGGGATGGTGTTAGTGTTTGGGTTTGCATTAGGGTTAGTGTTAGGGTTAGTGTTAGAGAGAGGGTTAGGGTTAGTGTTATGGTTAGTTTTAGGATTAGGGTTAGGATTAGGATTGATATTAGGGTTAGTTTTAGGGTTAGGTTTAAGATTAGGGTTAGGGTGAGTGTTAGGGTTAGGGTTAGGGTTGTGATTAGGGTTAGTGTTAGGTTTAGGGTTATGGTAACAGTTAATATTAGGATTAGGTTTCAGGTTAGGGATAGAATTAGTGTTAAGGTTAGCGTTAGCGTTTGTGTTAGGGTTAGGGTTAGGGTTAATTTTAGATTTAGGGTTAGTGTCAGTGTTAGGGTTATGTTTACGATGTTAGTGTAAGGGGTAGGGTTAGTGTTGGTGTTAGAGTAAGAGTTGGGTTTAGGCTTAGTTTCAGAGTTAGGGTAGGAGTTAGGGTTAGGGTTAGTGTTAGGTTTAGTTAGCGTTAGAGTTAGTGTTAGGGTTAGGTTTAGGGTTAATGATAGGTTTAGGTTTATGGTTAGGGTTAGGGTTAGGGTTACTTATAGGTTAGGGTTGGGGTTAGGGTTAGTGTTAGTGTTATGGTTTGGGTTAGGGTTAATATTAGGGTTAGTGTTAGGGTAAGTGTTAGGGTGAGGGTTAGGTTAGGGTTAGTGTTATGGTTTGGGTTAGGGTTAGTATTAGTTTTAGGGGTAGGGTTAGGGTGAGTGTTAGTGTTAACGTCAGGATTAGGTTTACTTTTAGCATTACGTTTTGGATTAGGTTTAGGTTTAAGTTTAATGTTAGGGTTAGCATTAGTGTTAGTATTGGTGTTAGAATTAGGGTTTGTGTTAGGGATAGGATTAGGGTTAGTGTTAGGGTTAGTGTTAGGATTAGGGTTAGGTTTATTGTTAGGGTTAGGGTTTGGGTTCGGATTAGGGTTAGGGTTAGTGTTAGGATTAGCATTAGGGTTAGGTGTAGGGTTAATGTTAGGGTTAGGTTTAGGGTTGGGGTTACGGTTCCTGTTTTGGTAAGGGTTATGAAAAGGATTAGGTTTAGTGTTAGGGTTAGTGTTAGGGTTAGTGTTTGGGTTAGTGTTAAAGTTAGGGAAAGGTTTAGGTTTAGGGATAGGTTTAGCATTAGTTTTAGTGGTAGGGTTATTTTTACGATTAGGGTTAGTGTTAGGTTTAGCATTTAAGTTAAGGTTAGGTTTAGGGTTAGTGTTAGAGTTAGTGTTAGGGTTTTCTTAGGGTTAGCGTTAGTGTTAGGGTTACAGTTAGAATTAAGACAAGGTTTAGGGGTAGTGTTAGGGTTAGTGTTAGGATTATGGTTAAGGTTAGGGTTAGTGTTAGGCTTAGGGTTATTGTATATTAGGGTTAGGGATAGGGTTAGTGTTCGGGTTACTATTAGGATTAGGATTAGTTTTAGGGTTAGTTTTATTGTTAGGTTTTGCATTAGGTTTAGTGTTAGGTTTAGCGTTAGAATTAGGGTTAGTGTTAGTGTTACGGTTAGGGTTAGGGTTAGTGTTCGTGTTAGTGTTAGGGTTAGGATTAGGGTTAGTGTTATTGGTAGGGTTAGGATTATGGTTGATGTTATGGTTAGTGTTAGATTTAGGGATATGGTAAGTGTTAGTGTTAGTGTTAGAGTTAGAGTTAGGGATAATGTTAGAGTTAGGGATATTTTTAAGGTTAGTGTTAGGATTATGATTAGGGTTAGGGTTGGTGTTACTGTTAGGGTTAGGGTTAGGGTTAGGGTTAGTGTAAGATTTAGGGATAGGGTGTTAATGTTAGTGTTAGTGTTAGAGTTAGTGTTAGGGATAATGTTAGGGTTAGGAATATTTTTAAGGTTAGTGTTAGGATTACGGTTAGGGTTAGGGTTAGGGTTAGGATTAGTTTTAGGGTTAGGGTTAGGATTAGGGTTAGTGTTATTGGTAGGGTTAGGATTATGGTTGATGTTATGGTTAGTGTTAGATTTAGGGATATGGTAAGTGTTAGTGTTAGTGTTAGAGTTAGAGTTAGGGATAATGTTAGAGTTAGGGATATTTTTAAGGTTAGTGTTAGGATTATGATTAGGGTTAGGGTTGGTGTTACTGTTAGGGTTAGGGTTAGGGTTAGGGTTAGGGTTAGGGTTAGTGTAAGATTTAGGGATAGGGTGTTAATGTTAGTGTTAGTGTTAGAGTTAGTGTTAGGGATAATGTTAGGGTTAGGAATATTTTTAAGGTTAGTGTTAGGATTACGGTTAGGGTTAGGGTTAGGGTTAGGATTAGTTTTAGGGTTAGGGATAGGGTTAGGGTTAGGGTTAGGATTAAGGATATGTTTAGCTTTAGGGTTACTGTAAGTATAAAGTTTATGGTTAACGGTATGGTTAGTTTAAGAATTAGGGTTAGGGTTAGGGGTAGTGTTAGAGCTAGGGTTAGGGTTTGTGTTAGGTTTAGAGTTAGGTTAAGGGATTGTGTTAGGGTTAGGTTTAGTGTTTGGGTTAGGTTTATGTACAGGATTAGGTTTAGATTTAGGGCTACACTTTGGTTTACTGTTAGTGTAAAGGTTAGGGTTAGGGTTTGTGTTAGGTTTAGAGTTTGGTTTTGGGGTTGTGTTACGATTAGGTTTAGGGTTAGGGTTATGGTTATAAATAGGATTAAGTTTAGTTTTAGGGTTAGGGTTAGGTTTAGGATTAGGTTCAGTTTTAGGGTTAGTGATAGTGTTAGGTTTGGGGTTAGGTTTTGTGTTAGGATCCGGGATAGGGCTAGTGTTAGTATTAGTGTTAGTGATAGGGTTAGGTTTAGGGTTAGGTTTAGGGTTAGGTAAGAGTTAGGGTTAACGGTTAGGTTACGTTTAGGGTTATGGTTTGGGTTAGTGTTCGTTTTAGGGTTAAGGTTAGGGTTATGGTTAGGGTTATGGTTAGGATTAGTACTAGGGTTAGGGTTAGGATTAGGATTAGTGATAGGTTTAGTGTTAGGTTTAGGGTTAGTGTTAGGGTTAGGTTTAGGGCTAGGGTTACACTTCTGGTTAGGGTTAGGCTTACCATAAGGCTTAGAGTTAATGTTAGGGTTAAGGTTAGAATTTGAGTTAGGGTCAGGTTTAGTGTTAGGGTTAGGGTTAGGCTTAGGTTTAGGGTTAGTTTAGGGTTAGGGTTAGGGTAAGATTTGTGTTAGGGTTAGATTTAGGGTTAGAGATAGGGTTTCTGTTTGGTTTAGGGTTAAGTAAGTTCTAGGGTTAGGATTAGAATCAGGGTTAGGGTTAGAGTTAAATTACAGTTAGAGTTAGGATTTTGGTAAGTTAGGGTTAGGCTTAGGTGAGTGTTAGGGTTAGGGTTAGGGTTAGGGTTTGTTTTAGGTTTAGGGTTAGTGTTATGGTTATGGTTAGGGTTAGGGTTATAGTAGGGTTAGGGTTGGGGTTAGGTTAGGGTTATGGTTAGGGTTAGGTTTTCTGTTAGGTTTAGGTTTAGTATTACGCTTTGGTTTTGGTTAGGGTTAGGGTTAGTGTTAGAATTAGAGTTTGGGTTAGGATTAGGGATTGTGTTATCATTAGGGTTAAGGTTAGGTTTGACTTTATAATTAGGATTAGGTTTAGAGTTAGGTTTAGGGTTGGGGTTAAATTACTCTTAGGGTTATGGTTATGGTTAGGGTTAGTGTTAGGTTTGAGGTTAGAGTTAGGGTGAGTGTTAGTGTGAGTGTTAGGGTTAGGTTTCGGGTTCAGTTAAAGTTAGAGTTAGGATTAGGGTGATTGTTAGGGTTATGAGTAGGGTTAGTGTTAGGGTTAGTTATAGTGTTAGGGTTAGTGTTAGGTTAGGGTTAGGATTAGGGTTAGTGTTCATGTTAGGGTTAAGTTTAGCGTTATGATTAGGGGTAGGGTTCGTGTTAAAGGTAGGGTTAGGATTAGTGATTGGGTTGGGTTAAGGTTCGTGTTAGGGTAAGTGTTTCATTTAGGGTTAGGGTGGTGGTTAGAGTTAGTTTTATGGTTAGGGTTAGGGTTAGATTTAGGTTTCATATTAGGGTTACAGTTAGTGTTAGGTAAGTTTTAGGGTTTGTTTTTGTGTTAGAATTGGGGTTCAGGTTAGGTTTATGGTTACTGTTAGGATTCGGGTCAGGGTTAATGTTAGGGTTAGGGTAATGTTAGGGTAAGGGTTTGTGTTAGGTTTAGATTTAGGTTTAGGGTTAGTGTTAGGATTAGGGTTAAGGTTAGATTTAGGGTAAGGGTTAGGGTTAGTGTTAGGGTTAGAGTTATGGTTAATTTTAATTTTAGTTTTAGGGTAGGGTTAAGTTTAGGGTTAGGGATTGAGTAGGGTTAGGCTTAGGGATATGACAGGGTTAGGGTAATGGTTAGGATTACAGTTTGTGTAAGGTTTAGGGTTAGATTTAGGATTAGGGTTAGGGTTTAGGTTAGGATTAATATTAGGGTTAGGGTTAGTGTTAGGGTTAGGGTTAGAGTTAGGGTAAGGGTTAGGGTTAGGGTTAGGGTTTGTGTTAGGGTTAGGGTTAGGGTTAGGGTTTGTGTTACAGTTAATGTTAGGTTTAGGCTTAGGCTTACAGTTAGCATTAGGGTTAGGGTTAGTGTTAGGGTTTGTGTTAGGTTTAGGGTTAGGGTTTGTGTTACAGTTAGTGTTAGGTTTAGGCTTAGGCTTACAGTTAGGATTAGGGTTAGAATAAAATTTAGGGTTAGGGTTCTGGTTAGTGTTAGGGTTACGATTAGGGTTACTGTTAGGTTTAGGTTTAGGGTTAGGGTGAGTGTTAGGATTAGGTTAGGTTTATTGTTATGATTAGGGTTCGAATTTGGGTTAGGGTTAGGGTTAGTGTTAGGGTTAGGTTTAGTGTTAGTGATAGTGTTAGGGTTAGGGTTGGAGTAAGGGTTGTGGACAGTGTTAGGGTTAGAGTTATTGTTACGGTTAAGAATCGGGTTCAGATTAGGGTTAGGTTAAGTTTTAGGGTTAGAGTTAGGGTTAGATTTACAGTTAGTGATCAGGTTAGCATTAGGGTTAGATTTAATATTAGTGTTATATTTATCATCAGGGTTAGGTGTAGAGTTAATGTTAGAATTAGGGTTAGGGTTAGGGTTAGAGTTAGGGTTAGTGTTAGGGTTAGGGTTTGGGTTAGTATTAGGATCAGGGTTAGGTTTAACGTTTGGGTTAGGGTTAGTCTTAGGGTTAGTTTTAGCATTAGGGTTACTGTTAGTGTTAGCATAGGGTTACCATTTTTGAAAGGGTTAGGATTAAGTTTAGGGTTTGTGTTAGGGTTAGAGTTAGGGATAGTTTTATGGTTCGTATTAGGTTTAGAGTGAGGCTTAGGGTTAGTTTTAGGGTTACGGTTAGGGTTAGGGGTAGTGTTAGGAATAGGGTTAGGTGTAGTTTTAGGGTTAAAGTATAGTTAGGGTTAAGGTTAGTGTTAGATTTTGGGTTAGGGTTTATTATAGGGTTAGGGTTGGGGTAAGGGTTAGTGTTAAGATTTTGGTTTGAATTAGTGTTAGGGTTAGAATTGGGGTTAGGGTAAGGGATATGTAAGGTTTAGGGTTAGGGTTAGGTTAGGGTTAGTGTTAGGGTTTGGATTAAGGTTTTTGTTAGGATTCGGATTAGGGTTACATCAGGGTTACGGTTAGAGGTTAGGGTTAGGGTTAGGGTTGGGTTAGTATTATGGTTAGGGTCTGGTATAGGTTTATTTTTAATGTTAGATTATGGTTATGTTTAGGGTTAGAGTTACGGTTAGGGTATGTGTTAGTTTAAGGGTTATGGTTAGGTTTACGGTTAGTGTAAGGTTAGGGTGAGGGTTAGGTTAGGGTTCGAGATAGGTTTAGGGTTCCGGTTCAGGATAGGTAATGGTTTGGGGGCTTAAGATTAGGGTTATGGTTAGTGTTACAATGAGGGTTAGGGTTAAGTTTAGGGTTAGTTTTAGGATTACATTTACGGTTATGTTTAGGGTTAGTTTTGGGGTTAGAATTAGAGTTAGAGTTTGGGTTATGTTTAGGGTTAGTTAGGTTAGTGTAGGTTAGCGTTAGTGTTAAGTTTAGGGTTAGGGTTAGGGTTCTTGTTAGGGTTAGGGATAGACTTGGGTTTAGGATTAGGTTTAGTGTTAGGGTTAGGATTAGGTTAGGGTTAGTGTTAGGGTTACTATTAGGATTAGAGTTATAATATGTGTTAGGGTAAGTGTTATGGTTAGGGATTGTGTTAGGGTTAAAGTTAGATTTAGGTTTGGGGTTATAATTAGTAAGAGGTTTAAAGTGAGGCATAGGCATAGGGTTAGGGTTAGTTTTATCGTTATGAGTAGGTTAGGGTTAGTGTTAGGGTTAGGGTTAGGGTTAGGGGTAAGGTGAGGGTTAGGGATAGGGTTAGTGTTAGGTTTAGGGTTAGGGTTAGGGTTAGGTTTAGTGATAAGATAGGGTTGGGGTTAGGATTAGGGTTAAGTTTAGTGTTAGGTTCAGTGTTAGGGTTAGGGTTAGGGTTAAAGTTAGAAACGATTAGGGTTAGTGTTAAGTTAGGATTAAGGTTACACTTTCGGTTAGGGTTTCTGTTATGTTACAGTTAATGTTAGTGTAAGGGTTACTTTAGGTTTAGGGTTAGGGTTAGGGTTACAGTTAGGGTTAGAGATAAGTTTAGGGTTTGTGTTTGGGTTAGGTTTACAGTTAGGGTTAGGGTTACTGTTAGTGTTTGGGTTAAGATTAGGGTTAGGTTTAGTGTTAGGGTTAGGGATCATTTTAGGATTAGTGTTTTTGTCAGTTTTAGTGCTAAGGTTATTCTTACCGTTATGTTTAGGATTAGGGTATGGTTAGTGTTAGCAATAGGGTTAGGGTTAGTATTAGGGATACGGTAAAGGTTTGGGTTAATGTTAGGTTTTTGTTAGGGTTAGGTTTCAATTATGGTTAGGGTTAGGGTTAGGGTTTATGTTACGGTTAGGGTTAGGGTTAGGGTTGGGTTTAGAATTTTGGTTAGGGTTAGGGTTAGGGTTAGTGTTAGGTTTAGAACCCTAAATTTTAGGGTTAGGGTTAGAATTAGGCTTAGAGTAAGTTTTAGGGTTAGGATTAGTGTTATGTTTACAATTAGTGTTAGTCTTAGTGTTAGTGATAAGTTTAGGTTTAGGGTTAGAGTTTATATTGGTGTTATGGTTACTCTTATAGTTTGGGTTATGATAAGGGTTAGGTTTAGGGTTAGAGTTAGGTAAGATTTAGAGTTAGGGTTAGGTTTAGCATTAGTGTTAGTGTTTGGGTTAGGGTAAGATTTAGGATTACTGTTTCTGTTAGGGTTAGTGTTAGGGTTAAATTTGTGTTAGGGTTAGGGTTCATGTTAGGGTAAGCATTCATGTTAGGTTTAGGTTTAGGGTTAGGTTTAAAGTTAGGATTAGTGTTAGGGTTATGGTTAGTGTTAGTGTTTGGATTAGGGTTATAGTTAGCTTCAGGGTTACTGTAAGTGTTAGGGTTAGTTATAGGTTTAAGGTTAGGGTGATGGTGAGGATTAGGGTTAGGGTTAAGGTTACAGTTCGGGTTAGGTTTAGGGTTAGGGTTAGGGTTACAGTTAGAATTAGTGTTAGTGTTTGCATTAGGAATAGTGTTAGCGTTAGTTTTAGGGTTAGGGTTAGGTTTGGGTTAGGGTTAGTGTTAGAGGCAGGGTTAGGGTTTGTGTTAGTTTTAGTGTTAGGGTTATGGTTAGGTTGAAACTTAGGGTTAGAATTAGGGATAGTGTTATATTTAGGGTTAGGTTTAAGGATAGGGTTAGTGTTAGGGTTAGCATTAGGTTTAGGTTTACGATTAGTGTTAGGGTTAGCATTAGGCTTAGGGTTAGGGTTTGTTTTAGGTTTAGTTTTAAGGTTATGGTTAGTGTTAGTGTTAACCCTATGATTAGGTTTAGGTTTGGTGTTAGCATTAGGTTTCTTGTTAGGTTTATTGTTCGGCTTAGGGTAAGGTTTAGGGTTAGGTTTACAGTTAGATTTAGTTTTAGGGTTAGGGTTAGCGTTAGGGTTAGGAATTGGGTTAAAGTTAGGTTTAGGAGTAGTGAAAGGGATATATTAGGGTTTGTGAGAGGTTTAGGGTTAGTGTTAGGGTTAGGGTTACATTTAGGATTAGGGTTAGGGTTAGGATTAGTGTTAGGGTTAGGGTTAGGTTTAGTGTTAGGTTTAGGGTTAGGGATTGTGTTAGGGATAAGTTTAGGGTTAGTGTTAGGGTTACGGTTAGGAATAGGTTTAGTGTTAGGATTAGTGTTAGTGTTCAGGTTTTCATTAGGGTTAGTGTTAGGGTTAGTTTTAGTGTTAGGGTTAGTGTTATTGATTGAGTTAGGGTTAGAGTTAGGGTTACATTTAGGGTTAGTGTTAGGGATAGGGTTCTGGTTTGCCTTAGGGTTAGGGTTAGGGTTAGTGTTAGTGTTAGGTTTAAGGTTAGTGTTAGGGTTAGTTTTAGGTTTAGGTTTAGTGTTATGGTTATAGTTAGGGTTAGAGTTAGGATTAGTGTTGGTTCAGGAAAGGGTTTAGGGTAAGTGTAAGTGTTAGGTTTAGGTTTCGGTTTAACAAATTGGGATAATGTTAAGCTTGGGGTTAGTGTCAAATTTCGGGTTACGGTTAGGGTTAGTGTTATGGTAATGGTTAGGAATTGGGTTATGTTAAGTGTTAGGGTTAGTTTAAGAGTTAGGTTTTGTGTTAGGGTTAGGGTTAGATTTAGAGTTAGGTTTAGGTTTAGGGTTAGTGTTAGGGTAAGGTTTAGAATTAGGATTAGCGTAAGTGTTAGGATTAGTTTAAGAGTTAGGTTTGGGGTTAGTGTTAGGTAAGTGTTAGGGTTACGGTAAGAGGTTGTGTTAGGGTTAGGTTTAGGTTTAGGGTTAGGGTTTTGGAAAGGAATAGGGTTAGAATTAGGGTTAGGTTAGGGTTAGTGTAAGTGTTAGGGTTATGGTTAGGGTTACTGTTAATGTTAGCTTTAGGATTAGGGTTACGGTTAGGGTTACATTTAAGATTAGGATCAGTGATAGGCTTATGATTGGAGTTAGGGTTAGTGTTAGGTTAGGATTGGGATTACAGTTAGGATTAGCATTAGAGTTATGGTTAGGGTTAGTGTTAGAGTTAAAGTTATGGTTAGGGTTGGTGTTAGGGTTTGGATTAGGTTTAGGTGTTAGTATTAGGGTTGGGTTCGGTTTAGGGTTAGTGTTAGGGTGAGCATTAGGTTTAGGGTTAGGGTTAGCCTTTGGTTTAGATATAGTGTTAGGGATAGTGTTAAAGTTAGGGTTAGGTTTGGGTTTTGGTTACTGTTAGAATTAAGGGTTATTGTTAGGGTTAGGTTTATGGTTAGGATTAAGGTTACAGTAAGTTTTAGGTTAGGTTTAGAGGTAGGATAAGGTTTAGGGTTAGGGTTAGATTGAAGCGTTTGTTGGCAGGAATATTTTGAAATTTTAGTTTTCACTCTGTTTTGTCCACTAGTGATAGAAGAGACTGGGTAAAACCTCTTTCATTTGAAAGCGTTTGCCAAACCTCCACAGAACTCCGAGGTTTTAGAAATCTCAGCAAATATTTTTTTTTTCACCCAATCTTGATGACACTTGGCGGTAATGATCAGTACACCATTTCCACTTGGCCTCCCACATTTCGTTCTTCTAGATTGAAGCGTTCGTTTGCAGTATCAGTTTGAATTTTTAGGTTTCACCCTGTTTTCTCCTATAGTGATAGATGCAGTTGGAACTCTAAATCAAACATGGTTTGTGCTAGCTGCGTGAAACTTAACACACTAAAATAGTTCTCAGTGCTATCTCTATGCTTTCTTTCCTCTTGAATAGCCTAAGCACACACTGGTTAAAACACTTTCATTTGAAAGGGTTTGTGAAACTTCCAAAGAACTCCGAGTTAGCTGAAATATTAGCAAATATTTTTTCACCCAATCTTGATGATACTTGGTGGTAACCATTAGTACACCAATCACACTTACCCCCAAAATTTCGTTCTTCTGGGTTGAAGAAGCATTCGTTTGCAAGAGCACTTTGAAATTGTAGGTTTCCCTCTGTTTTCTCCTATAGTGATGGACGCAGTTGGAACTCTAAATCAAACACAGTTTGTGTTAGCAGCTTGAAACTTGAAAAACTCAATTCGTTCTCAGTGCTATCTCTACGCTTTCTTTCCTTTTGAATAGCCTAAGTGCAAACTCGTTAAAACACTTTCATTTGAAAGTGTTTGTGAAACTTCCAAAGAACTCCGAGTTCCCTGAAATTTCAGCAAATATTTTTTTCAACCAAACTTGATGATACCTGGTGGAAATAATCAGTACACCAATCCCAGTTGGCCTCCCAAATTTCGTTCTTCTAGGTTGAAGCATTCTATCTCTATCCTTTTTCTCTCTTGAATAGCCTAAGCAGAGACTGGGGAAACACCCTTTCATTTGAAAGTGTTTGTCATAATTCGAAGAACTCCTAGTTTCCTGAAATCTCAGCAAATATTTTTTTCACCCAATCTTGATTATACCTGGGGGAAATAATCAGTACTCCAATGCCACTTGGCCCCCCAAATTTCGTTCTTCTGGGTTGAAGCATTCGTTTGCAAGAGCACTTTGAAATTCTAGGTTTCACTCTGTTTTCTCCTATATTGATAGACACAGTTGGAACTCTAAATTAAACACGGTTTGTGCTAGCTGCTTGAACCTTGACACACTAAAGTACTTGTCAGTTCCATCTCTATGCTTTGTTCCCTCTTGAATTGCCTAAGCAGAGACTGGGGAAACACACTTTCATTTGAAAGTGATTTTAAAACTTCCAAAAAACTCCGAGTTCCCTGAAATATCAGCAAATACTTTTTCACTCAGTCTTGATGATACTTGATCTTTACTTCAGTCGCACTTGGCCCCCAAATTTCGGTCTTCTAGGTTGAAGCGTTCGTTTGCTGTAACGATTTGATATTTAGGTTTCACTTTGTTTTCTGCTATAGTGATAGATGAAGTTGAAACTCTAAATCAAACACGGTTTGTGCTAGTTGCTTGAAACTTAACACACTGAATTTGTTATCTGTGCACATTCTATGCTTTGTTCTCTCTTGAAATAGCCCCAAAGAAAGACAGGGAATAAACAATTCCATTTGAAAGCGTTTGCCAAGCTTCCACTGAATCCCAGTTTCCTGAAATCTCAGCACATATTTTTTTGCCCAATCTTGATGATACTTGGCGTTAACGATCAGTACATCATTCCCACTTGTTCCCCCAAATTTCTTTGGTATAGGTTTAGCGTTCGTTTGCAGGAACACTTTGAATTTTAAGGTTTCACTTCGTTTTCCCCTATACTGATAGATGCAGTGGGAACTCTAAATCCAATATAATTTGTGCTAGCTGCTTGAAACTTGAAATACTGAATTAGTTCTCAGTGCGCTCTCTATGCTTTGTTCCCTCTTGTACGGCCCTAACCAGAGACTGTGGAAAAAACACTTTCATTTGAAAGTGTTTGCCAAACTTCCACCAAACTACGAGTTTCCTGAAACCTCAGCAAATATTTTTTCACCCAATCTTGATGATACCTGACGGAAATGATCAGTACACCAATCCCACTTGGCCTCCCAATTTTCGTTCTCTTAGTTGAAGCGTTCGTTTGCAGTAACAGTTGAAATTTTTTAGGTTTCGCTCGTTTTCTCCTATAACGATAGATACAGTTGGAACTCGAAATCAAACATGGTTTGTGCTAGCTGCTTGTCACTTGAGCAACTAAGTTAGTTCTCAGTGCTGTCACTCTGCTTTGTTCCCTCTTTAATAGCTCTAAAAAGACACTGGGGAAAACACTTTCAATTGAAAGCCTTTGCCAAGCTTCCACAGAACTCCCAGTTTCCTGAAATCTCACCAAATATTTTTTCACCCAATCTAGATGATACTTGGCAGTAATGATCTGTTCACCAATCTCTCTTGGCCCCCAAAATTTCGTTCCTCTAGTTTGTAGTGTTCGTTTGCAGTAACAGTTTGAAATTTTAGGTTTCATTCTCTTTTCTCCTATCGTGAGAGATGCCATTGGAACTCTAAATCCAACATATTTTGTGCTACCTGCTTGAAACTTGACACACTGAATTAGTTCTCAGTGCACTCTCTATGCTTTGTTCCCTCTTGCAGTAGCCTTAAGTAGAAGCAAAGAAAAATCACTAACATTTGAAAGCATTGCCAAGCTTCCTCAGAATTTTCAGTTTACAGAAATCCCAGCAAATATTTTTCACCCGATCTTGTTTTTATGTTCCAGGAATCATCTGTCCTCCAAACCTAACCCTAAATCTAACCCTAATACAAACCCTTACCCTAACCCTAAACTTAACCTAACCCTAACCCTAAGCCTAACCCTAATCCTAACACTAACCCTAACCCTAACTCAAATTATAACCTTAAGCCTAGCACTAACTCTAACCATTATGGTAACCCTAAAGGTAAATCTAAAACTAACCCTAATGCTAACCCTAAACCTAACACTAAATCTATTGCTAATTTTAACCCTAACCCTAACCCTGACACTAACTCTAACCCTAACCATAACACTAAATCTAAAACTAACCCAAATCCTAAGCCTAACGCTAACCCTAGGTCTAACCCTAAGGCTAACCCTACACTAATCCTATCCTTAAACCTAACCCTAAATATAACACTAACCATAAACTTAACCCAAATTTTCAATCTAACCATAACCCTAGAATTTACAGTAACACAAAACCTAACCCTAACCCTAACACTAACCCTTACTCAAACCTAAACCTAACCCTAAAACTAAACCTAACACTTTTCCTAACACAAACACTAACACTAACACTAACCCTACCCTTAAATCTAACCTAACACTAACTCTAACCCTAACACAAACACTAAACCTAACCCTAACAAAAACCCTAAATCTAACCCTAATCCTATCTGTAACCCTAACACTAACTCTAAACTTAACCTCAACTTAAATCCTAACTCTTACTCTAAAAGAACCCTAACTCTAATCATAACACTAAATCTAACCCCAAATCCAACCTTAACTTTAAAACTAATCATATCCTAACCCTAACCCCAACACTTATCCTAACCCTAACCCTATCTCTAACCCTTAGGCTAACACTAACCATAACCCTAAAACTAACACTAACACTAACACTAACCCTAAACCTAACCCTAAACCAAACAAACCATAACCCTAACTCTAAGTCTAACTCTAAACATATCACTAACCCTAAAAGTATCCTTAATCCTAACCCTAACTGAAACAATAACACCCAACCTAATCCTATCCCTAACCCTAACACTCACGCTAAACCTAACCCTAGCATGAATCCTAACCCTAATCCTAAAACTTACCCTAACCATAGACATAGCCCTACCCCAACCCTAAAATTATTTCTAACCCTAACCCTAACACTAACCATAACCATAAACCTCATCTTAAAACTACCCCTAAAACTAACTCTAAAACAAAGTTTAACACTAACCCAAAACCTAATCCTAACCGTAACCCTAGCCCTAACCTTAAACAAAACCGAACACCAACTGAAACCCTAACCCTAACACTAACACTAAACCTAACCCCAACCTGTACTCTGACACTAAACCTATCCCAAATCCTAACACTTACCATAACCGTAACCATAACACTAACCCTAAACCTAACACTAACCATAAAACTAACCCTAAACATATTCCTATACATACCACTATACCTAAACCTAACCCTAATACTAACCCTAACCTTAACCCTAACATTAATCCTAACTCTAACCCTAACACTATGACGAACCTTAACCCTCATCATAACACTAACACTAACCCTAATCCTAATCCTAAACTTAACACTAATTTTATTTTATTTTATTTTTGTAAATATTTTTTGGCTATTCTGTTTTTTTTATTCTTTTCCACATAAATTATACAATAATCTTTACAAGTAATATTTCTGAGATTTTTGAAAAGAATCATATTTAAAATACATGTCAGTTTGAGAATAAACAATCTCTCTCCTAGACTGAGCTTTCTAATCTAGAAATAATGTAAGTTTCTCCATTCATTTAGAGCTTCTTTGATTTCTTTCATTGTCATTTTGGTGGTTTTTCAGCATATACACCCTTTAGGAGTTTGTTAGATAGACACCTGCTACATTTTTGGGTCTGTAATGTCTCCCAAAAGTTCATGTGTTAAAGGCCTAGTTGCCAGCCTGTGATGCTATTGGGAGGTGGTGGAATCTTTAAAAACAGTTGAAGCCTAAAAGAAAAAAGTTAGGTAATTGAGGGTGTGCCCTTGAAGGGGATATCAAGGCCACAGACACACACCCTCTGCTTTCAGGCTGCCTTGAGGCGATCAGCTTTGCTCCATCTTGTGCTTCTCTAACTTGATGTTCTGTCTTGCTGCAGGTCCCTTGTGATGGGATCAAGTGACTGTGTTCCAAAACTTCTGAAACTGTGGGCCAAAATAAATCTTTCCTCTTTTCCTTCTTTGAGTTTGATTTTCTCAGGTATTTTGTCATAGCCACAGAAAGCTGGCGAACATATACCTAGATATTTTCTCTCAGCAATTTTTTGTTTTTAATTTCAGTACCCATGTGTTCATTACTGGTATATACACACAAAACTGATCTTTCTTTGTCTGGTATCCTGCAACCTTGTTGAACTCATTTAATATTTCTAGGAACTTAACTTATAGATTCTTTGGATTTTTCTTTTTTTTTAAATTTTTTATTGTTGGTTGTTCAAAACATTTCATAGTTCTTGATATATCATATTTCACACTTTGATTCAAGTGGGTTATGAACTCCCATTTTTACCCCGTATACAGATTGCAGAATCACATCAGTTACACATCCATTGATTTACATATTGCCATACTAGTGTCTGTTGTGTTCTGCTGCCTTTCCTATCCTCTACAATCCCCCCTCCCCTCCCCTCCCCTCCCCTCTTCTCTCTCTACCCCCTCTACTGTCATTCATTTCTCCCCCTTGTATTATTTTCCCCTTTCCCCTCACTTCCTCTTGTATGTATTTTTGTATAACCCTGAGGGTCTCCTTCCATTTCCATGCAATTTCCCTTCTCTCTCCCTTTCCCTCCCACCTCTCATCCCTGTTTAATGTTAATCTTCTTCTCATGCTCTTTGTCCCTACTCTGTTCTTAGTTACTCTCCTTATATCAAAGAAGACATTTGGCATTTGTTTTTTAGGGATTGGATAGCTTCACTTAGCATAATCTGCTCTAATGCCATCCATTTCCCTGTAAATTCTATGATTTTGTCATTTTTTAATGCAGAGTAATACTCCATTGTGTATAAATGCCACATTTTTTTATCCATTCGTCTATTGAAGGGCATCTAGGTTGGTTCCACAGTCTTGCTATTGTGAATTGTGCTGCTATGTACATCGATGTAGCAGTGTCCCTGTAGCATGCTCTTTTTAGGTCTTTAGGGAATAGACTGAGAAGGGGAATAGCGGGGTCAAATGGTGGATCCATTCCCAGCTTTCCAAGAAATCTCCATACTGCTTTCCAAATTGGCTGCACCAATTTGCAGTCCCACCAGCAATGTACAAGTGTACCCTTTTCCCCACATCCTCACCAGCACTTGTTGTTGTTTGACTTCATAATGGCTGCCAATCTTACTGGAGTGAGATGGTTTCTTAGGGTTGTTTTGATTTGCATTTCTCTGACTGCTAGAGATGGTGAGCATTTTTTCATGTACTTGTTGATTGATTGTATGTCCTCCTCTGAGAAGTGTCTGTTCAGGTCCTTGGCCCATTTGTTGATTGGGTTGTTTGTTCTCTTATTGTCTAATTTTTTTGAGTTCTTTGTATACTCTGGATATTAGGGCTCTATCTGAAGTGTGAGGAGTAAAGATTTGTTCACAGGATGTAGGCTCCCTTTTTACCTCTCTAATTGTTTCTTTTGCTGAGAAAAAATTTTTAGTTTGAGTAAGTCCCATTTGTTGATTCTAGTTATTAACTTTTGTGCTATGGGTGTCCTATTGAGGAATTTGGTGCCCGACCCCACAGTATGTAGCTAATTGCCAACTTTTTCTTCTAACAGACAGCATATCTCTGATTTGATATCAGGCTCCTTGATCCATTTTGAATTAACTTTTGTGCATAGTGAGAGAAAGGGATTCAGTTTCATTTTGTTGCATATGGATTTCTAGTTTTCCCAGCACCATTTGTTGAAATTGCTATCCTTCCTCCATTGCATGCTTTTAGCCCCTTTATCAAATATAAGATAGTTGTAGTTTTGTGGATTGGTTTCTGTGTCCTCTATTCTGTACCATTGGTCCACCCGCCTGTTTTGGTACCAGTACCATGCTGTTTTTGTTATTATTGCTCTGTAGTATAGTTTGAAGTCTGGTATCGCTATACCGCCTGATTCACACTTCCTCCTTAGCATTGTTTTTGCTATTCTGGGTCGTTTATTTTTCCATCTGAATTTCATGATTGCTTTCTCTATTTCTACAAGAAATGCCGTTGGGATTTTGATTGGCATTGCATTAAACCTATAGAGAACTTTTGGTAATATCGCCATTTTGATGATGTTAGTTCTGCCTATCCATGAACAGGGTATATTTTTCCATCTTCTAAGATCTTCTTCTATTTCTCTCTTTAGGGTTCTGTAGTTTTCATTGCATAAGTCTTTCACCTCTTTTGTTAGGTTGATTCCCAAGTATTTTATTTTATTTTTTTTTGAAGATATTGTGAATGGAGTGGTTGTCCTCATTTCCATTTCAGAGGATTTGTCGCTGATATACAGGAATGCCTTTGATTTATGCATGTTGATTTTATATCCTGCCACTTTGCTGAATTCATTTATTAGCTCTAATAGTTTCTTTGTAGAGCCTTTTGGGTCTGCTAGGTATAGAATCATGTCATCTGCAAATAGTGATAATTTAAGTTCTTCTTTTCTTATTTTGATGCCTTTAATTTCTTTCGTCTGTGTAATTTCTCTGGACAGTGTTTCGAGAACTATGTTGAACAGAAGTGGTGAGAGAGGGCATCCCTCTCTTGTTCCAGATTTTAGAGGGAATGCCTTCAATTTTTCTCCATTCAGAATGATGCTAGCCTGAGGCTTAGCATAGATTGCTTTTACAATATTGAGGTATGTTCCTGTTATCCCTAGTTTTTCTAGAGTTTTGAACATAAAAGGATGCTGTACTTTGTCGAATGCTTTTTCCACATCTATCGAGATGATCATATGGTTCTTATTTTTAAGTCTATTGATGTGGTGAATAACATTTATTGATTTCCGTATATTGAACCAGCCTTGCATCCCAGGGATGAATCCTACTTGATCATGGTGGACAATTATTTTGATATGTTTTTGTATCTGATTCGCCAGAATTTTATTGAGGATTTTTGCATCTAGGTTCATTAGAGATATTGGTCTGTAGTTTTCTTTCTTTGAAGTGTCTTTGTCTGGTTTAGGTATCAGGGTGATGTTGGCCTCGTAGAATGAATTTGGAAGTTCTCCCTCTTTTTCTATTTCCTGAAGTAGCTTGAAAAGTATTGGTATTAGTTCCTCTTTAAAGGTTTTGTAAAACTCTGCTGTATACCCATCCGGTCCTGGGCTTTTCTTAGTTGGTAGTCTTTTGATGGTTTCTTCTATTTCCTCAATTGATATTGGTCTGTTTAGGTTGTCTATATCCTCCTGACTCAATCTGGGCAGATCATATGACTTAAGAAATTTATCTATGCCTTCACTATCTTCTAATTTATTGGAGTATAAGGATTCAAAATAGTTTTTGATTATCTTCTGCATTTCTGAAGTGTCTGTTGTGATATTGCCTTTTTCATCCCATATGCTAGTAATTTGAGTTCTCTCTCTTCTTCTCTTTGTTAGCATGGCTAAGGGTCTGTCAATTTTGTTTATTTTTTCAAAGAACCAACTTTTCGTTTTGTCAATTTTTTCAATTGTTTCTTTTGTTTCGATTTCATTAATTTCAGCTCTGATTTTAATTATTTCTTGCCTTCTACTTCTTTTGCTGTTGTTTTGCTCTTCTTTTTCTAGGATTTTGGGATGAAGTATGAGATCATTTATTTGTTGTTTTTTTTCTTTTTTTAAGGAATGAACTCCAAGCAATGAATTTTCCTCTTAGAATGGCTTTCAATGTGTCCCATAGATTCCGATATGTTGTGTCTGTGTTTTCATTTATCTCTAAGAATTTTTTAATTTCCTCTTTGATGTCTTCTATAACCCATTGATCATTCAGTAACCTATTGTTCATTCTCCAAGTGATGTATGCTTTTTCCTTCCTTCTTTTATCATTGATTTTCAGTTTCATTCCATTATGATCAGATAAGCTGCATGGTATTACCTCTACTCCTTTATATTGTCTAAGAGTTGCCCTGTGACATAATATATGATCTATTTTTGAGAAGGATCCATGTGCTGCTGAGAAAAAGTGTAACTGCTTGATGTTGGGTGGTGTATTCTATATATGTCAATTAAGTCTAGGTTATTAATTGTGTTATTGAGTTCTATAGTTTCCTTATTCAACTTTTGTTTGGAAGATCTGTCCAGTGGCGAGAGAGGTGTGTTGAAGTCTCCCATGATTATTGTATGGTGGTCTATTAGACTCTTGAACTTGAGAAGAGTTTGTTTGATGAAAATAGCTGCACCATTGTTTGGGGCATATATATTTATAATTGTTATGTCTTGTTAGTGTATGTTTCCCTTAAGCAGTATGTAGTGTCCCTGTTTATCCCTTTTGATTAACTTTGGCTTGAAATCTATTTTATTTGATATGATTATGGACACTCCTGCTTGTTTCCTAAGTCCATATGAGTGATATGACTTTTCCCAACCTTTCACCTTCAGCCTATGTATGTCTTTTTCCTATCAAATGCGTCTCCTGTAGGCAGCATATTGTTGGGTCTTGTTTTGTGATCCATTCTACTAGCCTGTGTCTCTTAATTGGTGAGTTTAAGCCATTAACATTTAGGGTTATTATTGAGATATGGGTTGTTCTTCCAGCCATATTTGTTTATTTCTGTTACTAAACATGGTTTGTTTTCCTCTTTGATTCCCCCCCCCCCTTTTCTGTCCTACTTCCCACTGTTGGTTTTCATTCATATTTTCCATTTCCTCTTCCTGTAATGTTTTGCCAAGGATGTTTTGAAGAGATGGTTTTCTAGCTGCAAATTCCTTTAACTTTTGTTTTTCATGGAAAGTTTTAATTTCATCTTCCATTCTGAAGCTTAATTTCGCTGGATACACAATTCTTGCTTGGAACCCATTTTCTTTCAGTGTTTGAAATATGTTATTACAGGATCTTCTAGCTTTCAGAGTCTGTGTTGAAAGATCAGCTGTTATCCTGATTGGCTTACCCCTAAATGTAAACTGCTTCCTTTCTCTTGTAGCTTTTAAAATTCTCTCATTATTCTGTATGTTGGGCATCTTCATTATAATGTGTCTAGGTGTGGATCTCTTATGATTTTTCACATTCAGCGTCCTGTAGGCTTCTAGGATTTGGGATTCTGTCTCATTCTTCAAGTCTGGGAAGTTTTCTCGTATTATTTCATTGAATAAATTGCTCATTCCTTTGGTTTGGAGTTCTATACCTTCCTGTATCCCAATGACTCTTAAGTTTGGTCTCTTAATGTTATCGCATATTTCTTGGATGTTCTGCTCATGGTTTCTTAACAGTCTTGCTGAGCTGTCTATGTTCTTTTCAAGTTGAAATACTTTGTCTTCATTGTCTGATGTTCTATCTTCTAAGTGTTCTACTCTGCTGGTAGTATTCTCAATTGAGTTTTTAAGTTGGTTTATTGCTTCCTGCATTTCTAGGATTTCTGTTGTTTTTGTTTTTTATAACCTCTATCTCCCTGTATATTTGATCCTTTTCTTCCTGGATTTGTTTGTGTAATTCATTGTCGAAGTGATCTTTCATTGTCTGATTTTGCTGTCTAATGTCTTCCTTGATACTCCAGATCATCTGAAGCATGTATATCCTGAATTCTTTATCTGACATTCCATCTGCTGCAGCTGTTACCTCTTCTAAAGTTGAGTTGACCTGCATTGCTTGTGCTCCTTTCTTTCCTTGTCTTTTCATACTGCTTGCTTTTCTTTCTGCTTGGTGAAACTGTTGTGTTTTTGAAAAATTTTCCCCCTATATATTTATATTACTCTTGTATAGTTGAAAAGTCTTCCTTGCAGGGTCGGACGGCGGTCTGCCTACGTTGCAGGTGCGGGCGGCAGCTCTGCTCTGCCCCTCCTCCAATTGGTGTGAGGTGTCTACCATGCCCGCGGACCCCTGGGCCTGTTTGTCGGTCGGTCGCAGGTCTGCCTACCTTGCAGGCATGGGCGGCGGCTCTGCTCTGCCCTTATTCCAATTGGGGTGACGTGTCCACCACGCTGGCGGGTCGCTGGGCTTATTCCGGGCACAGGAGGCGGCTCTGCTCTGCCCTTACTCCAATTGGGGTGTCGTGACTACCACACTGGTAGGTCACTGGGCCTGTTCCAGCGTGGGTGGTGGCTCTGCTCTGCCCCTATTCCAATTGGCGTGACGTGTGTATCACCCTGGCAGGCCACCGGGCCTGATCTGCCGGTCAGTCGCAGGTCTGCCTACCCTGCAGGATCGGGCGGTGGCTCTGCTCTGCACCCCCTCCAACTGGTGTGACTTGTCTACCACATCCGTGGACCGCTGGGCCTGTTCTGGTGTGGGCAGCGGCTCTGCTCTGCTAATACTCCAAATGGGGTGACATGTGTACCACGCTGGCAGGCTGCTGGGCCTGATCTGCTGGTCTGTCACAGGTCTGGCTACCTTGCAGGCATGGGCGGCAGCTCTGCCCTGCCCCTCCTACTACGCCCGTGGACCGCTGGGCCTGATCTGCAGGTTGGTCGCAGTTCTGCCCACCATGCGGGCGCGGGTGGCAGCTCCACTCCACCCCCCTCTCCAATTGGAGTCACGCGACCACCATGCTGGCAAGCCGCTGGGCCTGCTCCGGGCTCGGGTGGCGGCCCCGCTCCACCCCTCTGGCTCACGACAAAGCGAGAGAGACTCGGGTGTCTGTGACTCACCCTCCCTACCAGGAGACCAACTGTTTCTGTCACCGCTAGTATTGATGAAGTTCTCTCCTCTGCCGCTTTCTGATGACATCAGATCTCTGCCATGTTGGTATCCTATGTGAATGGCAGCATTTCTTTCCCTTTGCCGGGTGACCAAAGCAAAGGGTGACTCCTGACCGGCCCTCACATGCCCCGTCTCAGTCCTGTTGCCACTGCCCACGAAGGCTCGGTTGGTATTTACCTCCACAGTACTCAGCAGGACCCTGACTGAGAAGCAGTTTCCGCCGGCTCCTTAGCCCTGGGCAGAGCAGTTCTGGGAGCCGTAACTAGGCCTCTCCGTGCTCGGTGTATGCTCTGATAAGAGCAGGCTCCAAGAAGCAGTTTCCGCTGGTTATTTAGCACTGAGCCTGAGTAATTTGTCTGCAAGCCGCAGGCGAATGGCAGCCTGAAATTACCTGTTCTATTGCTGAATGAGCTGCGAACATTCGAAAACAGGGATGGTGACGTCAGCTATCCAAGATGGTGGCAACTGGCCTCCTCTGTGGTCTGACCGGTGTGGACATCTGCATTGGACCGCTTCCTTCCCCCGTCTCAAACCCAGTAATTCAGCACCTAGTACGGTAATTGCACAGCTGGCAGAAGCCCGCGGAAACTGCAGTGCTGTGTCCCTGCGTTGCTATCTCCTCATTTACCAGCGCGCGCTGCAGACTCAAGCTGCTGGGCGATTTGCTTCATAAGCCTTAACACAAATTTAAACCTAACAATAACCCTAAACCTAACACCAACCCTAACCCTAACTGTAACACCACCCTAATGCAAATCCTAACACTAATACTAATCCTAACACTAACTCTAATCCTAAAGGCAATCCTAAAACTAACACTAACCATAACCATAACCCTAATACAAACTTTAACCCTAAACCTAACACTAAACCTAACCCTAAACCTAACCCCAACACCAACCCTAACACTAACCAAAACCTAACCATAATCCAAACTGTAACCCTAAACATAAAAATAACCCAAACCTGAACAAAACCCTAACACTAATCCTAATCCTAACATTAAACTTAAACCAAACCCCAACACTAACTCTAACCCTAACCCTAACACTAAACCTAAACCTAATACTAAACCTAACCCTAATTTTTAACCTAACCCTAAGTCTTACCCTAACCCTAACCATAAAACTAAACCTAACATTGAACCTAAACCTAACCATAACCCAAACCCTAACACTAAACCTAGTCCTAACACTATCACTAAAACTAACCCTAAACCTAACCATAATGCTAACCCTAACACAAAACCTAAACACAATTTTAAGGCTAACCCTAACACTAACCCTATCCCTAAACCTAACCCTAAACATAACACTAACCCTCACCCTAACCCTAACCCTAACATGAACCGTAAACATATCCCTAACCCTAAAACTATTGCAAAACGTATTCCTAACCCTAACACTAAAACTAACACTAATCCTAACCCTAACCCTATTTCTAACACAAACACTAGGCCTAAATCTAATCCTAACCCTAATACTAACCCTAAGACATACCCTACCCCTAACACTGACACTAACCCTAACCAATCCTAACCCTTACCCTAACAATAACCCTAAAATTAACACTAACTCAAAACTAACACTTACACTAACCCTAACCCTAAACCTTATCCTACCTCTAAACCTAACCTAACACTTACTGTAACCTTAATACTAACCATAAACATAACCCTAACACTAACCCTTAATTCTAACCATAACCAGAACCCAAACCTAACCCTAACTTTAACACTATCCCTAACACTATATCTAAACCAAAGGCTAACCCTAACCCTAACCCTAATGCTCACCCTAACACTAACCCTAAACCGAACCCAACCCTAATACTAACACCTAAACCTAATCCAAACCCTAACACCAACCCTAACCATAACTTTAACTCTAACACTAACCCTAACCCTAAATCTAATGCTAATCCTAACTGTAATCCCAATCCTAACCTAACACTAACCCTAACTCCAATCCTAAGCCTATCACTGACCCTATTCTTAAATGTAACCTTAACCGTAACCCTAATCCTAAAACTAACATTAACAGTAACCCTAACCATAACCCTAACACTTACACTAACCCTAACCTAACCCTAATTCTAACCCTATTCCTTTCCAAAACCCTAACCCTAAACCTAAACCTAACCCTAACACAACCTCTTACCGTAACCCTAACACTTACTGTAAAACTAACCCCAAACCTAACTCTTAAACTAATCCTAACACTTATGCTAACCCTAATTCTAAACCTTACCCTAACACTAACCCTAAACCTAAACCTAACTCTAAATCTAACCCTAACCCTAACACAAAACCTAACTCTTAAACTAACCCTAACACTTAACATAACCCAATTCCTAACCATTACCATAACACTAACCCTAACCGTAACCCAAAATTTGACACTAACCCCAAGCTTAACATTATCCCAATTTGTTAAACCGAAACCTAAACCTAACACTTACACTTACCCTAAACCCTTTCCTGAACCAACACTAATCCTAACTCTAACCCTAACTATAACCATAACACTAAACCTAAACCTAAAACTAACCCTAACACTAACCTTAAACCTAACACTAACACTAACCCTAACCCTAACCCTAAGACAAACCAGAACCCTATCCCTAACACTAACCCTAAATGTAACCGTAACTCTAACCCTAACTCAATCAATAACACTAACCCTAACACTAAAACTAACCCTAACACTAACCCTAATGAAAACCTGAACACTAACACTAATCCTAACACTAAACCTATTCCTAAACGTAACCCTAACACTAAGCATAGGAACAAAGCATAGAGAGTGCACTGAGAACTAATTCAGTGTGTCAAGTTTCAAGCAGGTAGCACAAAATATGTTGGATTTAGAGTTCCAATGGCATCTCTCACGATAGGAGAAAAGAGAATGAAACCTAAAATTTCAAACTGTTACTGCAAACGAACACTACAAACTAGAGGAACGAAATTTTGGGGGCCAAGAGAGATTGGTGAACAGATCATTACTGCCAAGTATCATCTAGATTGGGTGAAAAAATATTTGGTGAGATTTCAGGAAACTGGGAGTTCTGTGGAAGCTTGGCAAAGGCTTTCAATTGAAAGTGTTTTCCCCAGTGTCTTTTTAGAGCTATTAAAGAGGGAACAAAGCAGAGTGACAGCACTGAGAACTAACTTAGTTGCTCAAGTGACAAGCAGCTAGCACAAACCATGTTTGATTTCGAGTTCCAACTGTATCTATCGTTATAGGAGAAAACGAGCGAAACCTAAAAAATTTCAACTGTTACTGCAAACGAACGCTTCAACTAAGAGAACGAAAATTGGGAGGCCAAGTGGGATTGGTGTACTGATCATTTCCGTCAGGTATCATCAAGATTGGGTGAAAAAATATTTGCTGAGGTTTCAGGAAACTCGTAGTTTGGTGGAAGTTTGGCAAACACTTTCAAATGAAAGTGTTTTTTCCACAGTCTCTGGTTAGGGCCGTACAAGAGGGAACAAAGCATAGAGAGCGCACTGAGAACTAATTCAGTATTTCAAGTTTCAAGCAGCTAGCACAAATTATATTGGATTTAGAGTTCCCACTGCATCTATCAGTATAGGGGAAAACGAAGTGAAACCTTAAAATTCAAAGTGTTCCTGCAAACGAACGCTAAACCTATACCAAAGAAATTTGGGGGAACAAGTGGGAATGATGTACTGATCGTTAACGCCAAGTATCATCAAGATTGGGCAAAAAAATATGTGCTGAGATTTCAGGAAACTGGGATTCAGTGGAAGCTTGGCAAACGCTTTCAAATGGAATTGTTTATTCCCTGTCTTTCTTTGGGGCTATTTCAAGAGAGAACAAAGCATAGAATGTGCACAGATAACAAATTCAGTGTGTTAAGTTTCAAGCAACTAGCACAAACCGTGTTTGATTTAGAGTTTCAACTTCATCTATCACTATAGCAGAAAACAAAGTGAAACCTAAATATCAAATCGTTACAGCAAACGAACGCTTCAACCTAGAAGACCGAAATTTGGGGGCCAAGTGCGACTGAAGTAAAGATCAAGTATCATCAAGACTGAGTGAAAAAGTATTTGCTGATATTTCAGGGAACTCGGAGTTTTTTGGAAGTTTTAAAATCACTTTCAAATGAAAGTGTGTTTCCCCAGTCTCTGCTTAGGCAATTCAAGAGGGAACAAAGCATAGAGATGGAACTGACAAGTACTTTAGTGTGTCAAGGTTCAAGCAGCTAGCACAAACCGTGTTTAATTTAGAGTTCCAACTGTGTCTATCAATATAGGAGAAAACAGAGTGAAACCTAGAATTTCAAAGTGCTCTTGCAAACGAATGCTTCAACCCAGAAGAACGAAATTTGGGGGGCCAAGTGGCATTGGAGTACTGATTATTTCCCCCAGGTATAATCAAGATTGGGTGAAAAAAATATTTGCTGAGATTTCAGGAAACTAGGAGTTCTTCGAATTATGACAAACACTTTCAAATGAAAGGGTGTTTCCCCAGTCTCTGCTTAGGCTATTCAAGAGAGAAAAAGGATAGAGATAGAATGCTTCAACCTAGAAGAACGAAATTTGGGAGGCCAACTGGGATTGGTGTACTGATTATTTCCACCAGGTATCATCAAGTTTGGTTGAAAAAAATATTTGCTGAAATTTCAGGGAACTCGGAGTTCTTTGGAAGTTTCACAAACACTTTCAAATGAAAGTGTTTTAACGAGTTTGCACTTAGGCTATTCAAAAGGAAAGAAAGCGTAGAGATAGCACTGAGAACGAATTGAGTTTTTCAAGTTTCAAGCTGCTAACACAAACTGTGTTTGATTTAGAGTTCCAACTGCGTCCATCACTATAGGAGAAAACAGAGGGAAACCTACAATTTCAAAGTGCTCTTGCAAACGAATGCTTCTTCAACCCAGAAGAACGAAATTTTGGGGGTAAGTGTGATTGGTGTACTAATGGTTACCACCAAGTATCATCAAGATTGGGTGAAAAAATATTTGCTAATATTTCAGCTAACTCGGAGTTCTTTGGAAGTTTCACAAACCCTTTCAAATGAAAGTGTTTTAACCAGTGTGTGCTTAGGCTATTCAAGAGGAAAGAAAGCATAGAGATAGCACTGAGAACTATTTTAGTGTGTTAAGTTTCACGCAGCTAGCACAAACCATGTTTGATTTAGAGTTCCAACTGCATCTATCACTATAGGAGAAAACAGGGTGAAACCTAAAAATTCAAACTGATACTGCAAACGAACGCTTCAATCTAGAAGAACGAAATGTGGGAGGCCAAGTGGAAATGGTGTACTGATCATTACCGCCAAGTGTCATCAAGATTGGGTGAAAAAAAAAATATTTGCTGAGATTTCTAAAACCTCGGAGTTCTGTGGAGGTTTGGCAAACGCTTTCAAATGAAAGAGGTTTTACCCAGTCTCTTCTATCACTAGTGGACAAAACAGAGTGAAAACTAAAATTTCAAAATATTCCTGCCAACAAACGCTTCAATCTAACCCTAACCCTAAACCTTATCCTACCTCTAAACCTAACCTAAAACTTACTGTAACCTTAATCCTAACCATAAACCTAACCCTAACAATAACCCTTAATTCTAACAGTAACCAAAACCCAAACCTAACCCTAACTTTAACACTATCCCTAACACTATATCTAAACCAAAGGCTAACCCTAACCCTAAACCTAATGCTCACCCTAACACTAACCCTAAACCGAACCCAACCCTAATACTAACACCTAAACCTAATCCAAACCCTAACACCAACCCTAACCATAACTTTAACTCTAACACTAACCCTAACCCTAAATCTAATGCTAATCCTAACTGTAATCCCAATCCTAACCTAACACTAACCCTAACTCCAATCCTAAGCCTATCACTGACCCTATTCTTAAATGTAACCTTAACCGTAACCCTAATCCTAAAACTAACATTAACAGTAACCCTAACCATAACCCTAACACTTACACTAACCCTAACCTAACCCTAATTCTAACCCTATTCCTTTCCAAAACCCTAACCCTAAACCTAAACCTAACCCTAACACAACCTCTTACCGTAACCCTAACACTTACTGTAAAACTAACCCCAAACCTAACTCTTAAACTAATCCTAACACTTATGCTAACCCTAATTCTAAACCTTACCCTAACACTAACCCTAAACCTAAACCTAACTCTAAATCTAACCCTAACCCTAACACAAAACCTAACTCTTAAACTAACCCTAACACTTAACATAACCCAATTCCTAACCATTACCATAACACTAACCCTAACCGTAACCCAAAATTTGACACTAACCCCAAGCTTAACATTATCCCAATTTGTTAAACCGAAACCTAAACCTAACACTTACACTTACCCTAAACCCTTTCCTGAACCAACACTAATCCTAACTCTAACCCTAACTATAACCATAACACTAAACCTAAACCTAAAACTAACCCTAACACTAACCTTAAACCTAACACTAACACTAACCCTAACCCTAACCCTAAGACAAACCAGAACCCTATCCCTAACACTAACCCTAAATGTAACCGTAACTCTAACCCTAACTCAATCAATAACACTAACCCTAACACTAAAACTAACCCTAACACTAACCCTAATGAAAACCTGAACACTAACACTAATCCTAACACTAAACCTATTCCTAAACGTAACCCTAACACTAAGCATAGGAACAAAGCATAGAGAGTGCACTGAGAACTAATTCAGTGTGTCAAGTTTCAAGCAGGTAGCACAAAATATGTTGGATTTAGAGTTCCAATGGCATCTCTCACGATAGGAGAAAAGAGAATGAAACCTAAAATTTCAAACTGTTACTGCAAACGAACACTACAAACTAGAGGAACGAAATTTTGGGGGCCAAGAGAGATTGGTGAACAGATCATTACTGCCAAGTATCATCTAGATTGGGTGAAAAAATATTTGGTGAGATTTCAGGAAACTGGGAGTTCTGTGGAAGCTTGGCAAAGGCTTTCAATTGAAAGTGTTTTCCCCAGTGTCTTTTTAGAGCTATTAAAGAGGGAACAAAGCAGAGTGACAGCACTGAGAACTAACTTAGTTGCTCAAGTGACAAGCAGCTAGCACAAACCATGTTTGATTTCGAGTTCCAACTGTATCTATCGTTATAGGAGAAAACGAGCGAAACCTAAAAAATTTCAACTGTTACTGCAAACGAACGCTTCAACTAAGAGAACGAAAATTGGGAGGCCAAGTGGGATTGGTGTACTGATCATTTCCGTCAGGTATCATCAAGATTGGGTGAAAAAATATTTGCTGAGGTTTCAGGAAACTCGTAGTTTGGTGGAAGTTTGGCAAACACTTTCAAATGAAAGTGTTTTTTCCACAGTCTCTGGTTAGGGCCGTACAAGAGGGAACAAAGCATAGAGAGCGCACTGAGAACTAATTCAGTATTTCAAGTTTCAAGCAGCTAGCACAAATTATATTGGATTTAGAGTTCCCACTGCATCTATCAGTATAGGGGAAAACGAAGTGAAACCTTAAAATTCAAAGTGTTCCTGCAAACGAACGCTAAACCTATACCAAAGAAATTTGGGGGAACAAGTGGGAATGATGTACTGATCGTTAACGCCAAGTATCATCAAGATTGGGCAAAAAAATATGTGCTGAGATTTCAGGAAACTGGGATTCAGTGGAAGCTTGGCAAACGCTTTCAAATGGAATTGTTTATTCCCTGTCTTTCTTTGGGGCTATTTCAAGAGAGAACAAAGCATAGAATGTGCACAGATAACAAATTCAGTGTGTTAAGTTTCAAGCAACTAGCACAAACCGTGTTTGATTTAGAGTTTCAACTTCATCTATCACTATAGCAGAAAACAAAGTGAAACCTAAATATCAAATCGTTACAGCAAACGAACGCTTCAACCTAGAAGACCGAAATTTGGGGGCCAAGTGCGACTGAAGTAAAGATCAAGTATCATCAAGACTGAGTGAAAAAGTATTTGCTGATATTTCAGGGAACTCGGAGTTTTTTGGAAGTTTTAAAATCACTTTCAAATGAAAGTGTGTTTCCCCAGTCTCTGCTTAGGCAATTCAAGAGGGAACAAAGCATAGAGATGGAACTGACAAGTACTTTAGTGTGTCAAGGTTCAAGCAGCTAGCACAAACCGTGTTTAATTTAGAGTTCCAACTGTGTCTATCAATATAGGAGAAAACAGAGTGAAACCTAGAATTTCAAAGTGCTCTTGCAAACGAATGCTTCAACCCAGAAGAACGAAATTTGGGGGGCCAAGTGGCATTGGAGTACTGATTATTTCCCCCAGGTATAATCAAGATTGGGTGAAAAAAATATTTGCTGAGATTTCAGGAAACTAGGAGTTCTTCGAATTATGACAAACACTTTCAAATGAAAGGGTGTTTCCCCAGTCTCTGCTTAGGCTATTCAAGAGAGAAAAAGGATAGAGATAGAATGCTTCAACCTAGAAGAACGAAATTTGGGAGGCCAACTGGGATTGGTGTACTGATTATTTCCACCAGGTATCATCAAGTTTGGTTGAAAAAAATATTTGCTGAAATTTCAGGGAACTCGGAGTTCTTTGGAAGTTTCACAAACACTTTCAAATGAAAGTGTTTTAACGAGTTTGCACTTAGGCTATTCAAAAGGAAAGAAAGCGTAGAGATAGCACTGAGAACGAATTGAGTTTTTCAAGTTTCAAGCTGCTAACACAAACTGTGTTTGATTTAGAGTTCCAACTGCGTCCATCACTATAGGAGAAAACAGAGGGAAACCTACAATTTCAAAGTGCTCTTGCAAACGAATGCTTCTTCAACCCAGAAGAACGAAATTTTGGGGGTAAGTGTGATTGGTGTACTAATGGTTACCACCAAGTATCATCAAGATTGGGTGAAAAAATATTTGCTAATATTTCAGCTAACTCGGAGTTCTTTGGAAGTTTCACAAACCCTTTCAAATGAAAGTGTTTTAACCAGTGTGTGCTTAGGCTATTCAAGAGGAAAGAAAGCATAGAGATAGCACTGAGAACTATTTTAGTGTGTTAAGTTTCACGCAGCTAGCACAAACCATGTTTGATTTAGAGTTCCAACTGCATCTATCACTATAGGAGAAAACAGGGTGAAACCTAAAAATTCAAACTGATACTGCAAACGAACGCTTCAATCTAGAAGAACGAAATGTGGGAGGCCAAGTGGAAATGGTGTACTGATCATTACCGCCAAGTGTCATCAAGATTGGGTGAAAAAAAAAATATTTGCTGAGATTTCTAAAACCTCGGAGTTCTGTGGAGGTTTGGCAAACGCTTTCAAATGAAAGAGGTTTTACCCAGTCTCTTCTATCACTAGTGGACAAAACAGAGTGAAAACTAAAATTTCAAAATATTCCTGCCAACAAACGCTTCAATCTAACCCTAACCCTAAACCTTATCCTACCTCTAAACCTAACCTAAAACTTACTGTAACCTTAATCCTAACCATAAACCTAACCCTAACAATAACCCTTAATTCTAACAGTAACCAAAACCCAAACCTAACCCTAACTTTAACACTATCCCTAACACTATATCTAAACCAAAGGCTAACCCTAACCCTAAACCTAATGCTCACCCTAACACTAACCCTAAACCGAACCCAACCCTAATACTAACACCTAAACCTAATCCAAACCCTAACACCAACCCTAACCATAACTTTAACTCTAACACTAACCCTAACCATAACTCTAATGCTAATCCTAACTGTAATCCCAATCCTAACCTAACACTAACCCTAACTCCAATCATAAGCCTATCACTGATCCTAATCTTAAATGTAACCCTAACCGTAACCCTAATCCTAAAGCTAACATTAACAGTAACCCTAACCATAACCCTAACACTTACACTAACCCTAACCTAACCCTAATTCTAACCCTATTCCTTTCCAAAACCCTAACCCTAAACCTAAACCTAACCCTAACACAACCTCTTACCGTAACCCTAACACTTACTGTAAAACTAACCCCAAACCTAACTCTTAAACTAATCCTAACACTTATGCTAACCCTAATTCTAAACCTTACCCTAACACTAACCCTAAACCTAAACCTAACTCTAAATCTAACCCTAACCCTAACACAAAACCTAACTCTTAAACTAACCCTAACACTTAACATAACCCAATTCCTAACCATTACCATAACACTAACCCTAACCGTAACCCGAAATTTGACACTAACCCCAAGCTTAACATTATCCCAATTTGTTAAACCGAAACCTAAACCTAACACTTACACTTACCCTAAACCCTTTCCTGAACCAACACTAATCCTAACTCTAACCCTAACTATAACCATAACACTAAACCTAAACCTAAAACTAACCCTAACACTAACCTTAAACCTAACACTAACACTAACCCTAACCCTAACCCTAAGGCAAACCAGAACCCTATCCCTAACACTAACCCTAAATGTAACCCTAACTCTAACCCTAACTCAATCAATAACACTAACCCTAACACTAAAACTAACCCTAACACTAACCCTAATGAAAACCTGAACACTAACACTAATCCTAACACTAAACCTATTCCTAACCGTAACCCTAACACTAACCCTAAACTTATCCCTAACACAATCCCTAACCCTAAACCTAACACTAAACCTAACCCTAACCCTAACACTAATCCTAACCCTAACCCTAATCCTAAATGTAACCCTAACCCTAACACTAACCCTAAACCTCTCACAAACCCTAATATATCCCTTTCACTACTCCTAAACCTAACTTTAACCCAATTCCTAACCCTAACGCTAACCCTAACCCTAAAACTAAATCTAACTGTAAACCTAACCCTAAACCTTACCCTAAGCCGAACAATAAACCTAACAAGAAACCTAATGCTAACACCAAACCTAAACCTAATCATAGGGTTAACACTAACACTAACCATAACCTTAAAACTAAACCTAAAACAAACCCTAACCCTAAGCCTAATGCTAACCCTAACACTAATCGTAAACCTAAACCTAATGCTAACCCTAACACTAACCCTATCCTTAAACCTAACCCTAAATATAACACTATCCCTAATTCTAACCCTAAGTTTCAACCTAACCATAACCCTAACACTAAAACTAACACAAACCCTAACCCTGCCTCTAACACTAACCCTAACCCAAACCTAACCCTAACCCTAAAACTAACGCTAACACTATTCCTAATGCAAACACTAACACTAATTCTAACTGTAACCCTAACCCTAACCCTAAACCTAACCCGAACTGTAACCTTAACCCTAACCCTAATCCTCACCATCACCCTAACCTTAAACCTATAACTAACCCTAACACTTACAGTAACCCTGAAGCTAACTATAACCCTAATCCAAACACTAACACTAACCATAACCCTAACACTAATCCTAACTTTAAACCTAACCCTAAACCTAAACCTAACATGAATGCTTACCCTAACATGAACCCTAACCCTAACACAAATTTAACCCTAACACTAACCCTAACAGAAACAGTAATCCTAAATCTTACCCTAACCCAAACACTAACACTAATGCTAAACCTAACCCTAACTCTAAATCTTACCTAACTCTAACCCTAAACCTAACCCTTATCATAACCCAAACTATAAGAGTAACCATAACACCAATATAAACTCTAACCCTAAACCTAAACTTATCACTAACACTAAGACTAACACTAATTGTAAACATAACACTAATCCTAACCCTAAAACTTACTCTAAGCCTAATTCTAACCCTAACCCTAAAATTTAGGGTTCTAAACCTAACACTAACCCTAACCCTAACCCTAACCAAAATTCTAAACCCAACCCTAACCCTAACCCTAACCGTAACATAAACCCTAACCCTAACCCTAACCATAATTGAAACCTAACCCTAACAAAAACCTAACATTAACCCAAACCCTTACCGTATCCCTAATACTAACCCTAACCCTATTGCTAACACTAACCATACCCTAATCCTAAACATAACGGTAAGAATAACCTTAGCACTAAAACTGACAAAAACACTAATCCTAAAATGATCCCTAACCCTAACACTAAACCTAACCCTAATCTTAACCCAAACACTAACAGTAACCCTAACCCTAACTGTAAACCTAACCCAAACACAAACCCTAAACTTATCTCTAACCCTAACTGTAACCCTAACCCTAACCCTAAACCTAAAGTAACCCTTACACTAACATTAACTGTAACATAACAGAAACCCTAACCGAAAGTGTAACCTTAATCCTAACTTAACACTAACCCTAATCGTTTCTAACTTTAACCCTAACCCTAACCCTAACACTGAACCTAACACTAAACTTAACCCTAATCCTAACCCCAACCCTATCTTATCACTAAACCTAACCCTAACCCTAACCCTAAACCTAACACTAACCCTATCCCTAACCCTCACCTTACCCCTAACCCTAACCCTAACCCTAACACTAACCCTAACCTACTCATAACGATAAAACTAACCCTAACCCTATGCCTATGCCTCACTTTAAACCTCTTACTAATTATAACCCCAAACCTAAATCTAACTTTAACCCTAACACAATCCCTAACCATAACACTTACCCTAACACATATTATAACTCTAATCCTAATAGTAACCCTAACACTAACCCTAACCTAATCCTAACCCTAACACTAAACCTAATCCTAAACCCAAGTCTATCCCTAACCCTAACAAGAACCCTAACCCTAACCCTAAACTTAACACTAACGCTAACCTACACTAACCTAACTAACCCTAAACATAACCCAAACTCTAACTCTAATTCTAACCCCAAAACTAACCCTAAACATAACCGTAAATGTAATCCTAAAACTAACCCTAAACTTAACCCTAACCCTCATTGTAACACTAACCATAACCCTAATCTTAAGCCCCCAAACCATTACCTATCCTGAACCGGAACCCTAAACCTATCTCGAACCCTAACCTAACCCTCACCCTAACCTTACACTAACCGTAAACCTAACCATAACCCTTAAACTAACACATACCCTAACCGTAACTCTAACCCTAAACATAACCATAATCTAACATTAAAAATAAACCTATACCAGACCCTAACCATAATACTAACCCAACCCTAACCCTAACCCTAACCTCTAACCGTAACCCTGATGTAACCCTAATCCGAATCCTAACAAAAACCTTAATCCAAACCCTAACACTAACCCTAACCTAACCCTAACCCTAAACCTTACATATCCCTTACCCTAACCCCAATTCTAACCCTAACACTAATTCAAACCAAAATCTTAACACTAACCCTTACCCCAACCCTAACCCTATAATAAACCCTAACCCAAAATCTAACACTAACCTTAACCCTAACTATACTTTAACCCTAAAACTACACCTAACCCTATTCCTAACACTACCCCTAACCCTAACCGTAACCCTAAAACTAACCCTAAGCCTCACTCTAAACCTAATACGAACCATAAAACTATCCCTAACTCTAACCCTAACACAAACCCTAAACTTAATCCTAACCCTTTCAAAAATGGTAACCCTATGCTAACACTAACAGTAACCCTAATGCTAAAACTAACCCTAAGACTAACCCTAACCCAAACGTTAAACCTAACCCTGATCCTAATACTAACCCAAACCCTAACCCTAACACTAACCCTAACTCTAACCCTAACCCTAACCCTAATTCTAACATTAACTCTACACCTAACCCTGATGATAAATATAACACTAATATTAAATCTAACCCTAATGCTAACCTGATCACTAACTGTAAATCTAACCCTAACTCTAACCCTAAAACTTAACCTAACCCTAATCTGAACCCGATTCTTAACCGTAACAATAACTCTAACCCTAACACTGTCCACAACCCTTACTCCAACCCTAACCCTAACACTATCACTAACACTAAACCTAACCCTAACACTAACCCTAACCCTAACCCAAATTCGAACCCTAATCATAACAATAAACCTAACCTAATCCTAACACTCACCCTAACCCTAAACCTAAACCTAACAGTAACCCTAATCGTAACCCTAACACTAACCAGAACCCTAACCCTAAATTTTATTCTAACCCTAATCCTAACTGTAAGCCTAAGCCTAAACCTAACACTAACTGTAACACAAACCCTAACCCTAAACCTAACACAAACCCTAACACTAACCCTAACCCTAATGCTAACTGTAAGCCTAAGCCTAAACCTAACATTAACTGTAACACAAACCCTAACCCTAACCCTAACCCTAACACAAACCCTAACCCTAACCCTAACCCTTACCCTAACTCTAACCCTAACCCTAACACTAACCCTAACCCTAATATTAATCCTAACCTAAACCCTAACCCTAATCCTAAATCTAACCCTAAACCTTACACAAACTGTAATCCTAACCATTACCCTAACCCTGTCATATCCCTAAGCCTAACCCTACTCAATCCCTAACCCTAAACTTAACCCTACCCTAAAACTAAAATTAAAATTAACCATAACTCTAACCCTAACACTAACCCTAACCCTTACCCTAAATCTAACCTTAACCCTAATCCTAACACTAACCCTAAACCTAAATCTAAACCTAACACAAACCCTTACCCTAACATTACCCTAACCCTAACATTAACCCTGACCCGAATCCTAACAGTAACCATAAACCTAACCTGAACCCCAATTCTAACACAAAAACAAACCCTAAAACTTACCTAACACTAACTGTAACCCTAATATGAAACCTAAATCTAACCCTAACCCTAACCATAAAACTAACTCTAACCACCACCCTAACCCTAAATGAAACACTTACCCTAACACGAACCTTAACCCAACCCAATCACTAATCCTAACCCTACCTTTAACACGAACCCTACCCCTAATCATAACGCTAAACTTAACCCTAACATGAACACTAACCCTAATCCTAACCCTAACCTAACACTAACCCTAACACTATAACTAACCCTAACACTAACCCTACTCATAACCCTAACAATCACCCTAATCCTAACTCTAACTTTAACTGAACCCGAAACCTAACCCTAACACTCACACTAACACTCACCCTAACTCTAACCTCAAACCTAACACTAACCCTAACCATAACCATAACCCTAAGAGTAATTTAACCCCAACCCTAAACCTAACTCTAAACCTAATCCTAATTATAAAGTCAAACCTAACCTTAACCCTAATGATAACACAATCCCTAATCCTAACCCAAACTCTAATTCTAACACTAACCCTAACCCTAACCAAAACCAAAGCGTAATACTAAACCTAAACCTAACAGAAAACCTAACCCTAACCATAACCCTAACCTAACCCCAACCCTAACCCTACTATAACCCTAACCCTAACCATAACCATAACACTAACCCTAAACCTAAAACAAACCCTAACCCTAACCCTAACCCTAACACTCACCTAAGCCTAACCCTAACTTACCAAAATCCTAACTCTAACTGTAATTTAACTCTAACCCTAACCCTGATTCTAATCCTAACCCTAGAACTTACTTAACCCTAAACCAAACAGAAACCCTATCTCTAACCCTAAATCTAACCCTAACACAAATCTTACCCTAACCCTAACCCTAAACTAACCCTAAACCTAAGCCTAACCCTAACCCTAACACTAAACCTGACCCTAACTCAAATTCTAACCTTAACCCTAACATTAACTCTAAGCCTTATGGTAAGCCTAACCCTAACCAGAAGTGTAACCCTAGCCCTAAACCTAACCCTAACACTAACCCTAAACCTAACACTAAACCTATCACTAATCCTAATCCTAACCCTAACCCTAGTACTAATCCTAACCATAACCCTAACCATAACCCTAACCTTAACCCTAAAACGAACACTAACCCAAACCATAACCCTAAACGTAACCTAACCGTTAACCCTAACTCTTACCTAACCCTAAACCTAACCCTAAACCTAACCCTATCACTAACACTAATACTAACACTAGCCCTATCCCGGATCCTAACACAAAACCTAACCCCAAACCTAACACTATCACTAACCCTAAAACTGAACCTAATCCTAAACCTAACCCTAACCCTAAAACTAAACTTAATCCTATTTATAACCATAACCCTAACCCTAAACCTAATCGTAACACAACCCCAAAACCAAACTCTAAACCTAACACAAACCCTAACCCTAACCTTTACACTAACAGTAAACCAAAGTGTAGCCCTAAATCTAAACCTAATCCTGTACATAAACCTAACCCAAACACTAAACCTAACCCTAACACAATCCCTTAACCTAACTCTAAACCTAACACAAACCCTAACCCTAGCTCTAACACTACCCCTAACCCTAACCCTAATTCTTAAACTAACCATACCGTTAACCATAAACTTTATACTTACAGTAACCCTAAAGCTAAACATATCCTTAATCCTAACCCTAACCCTAACCCTATCCCTAACCCTAAAACTAATCCTAACCCTAACCCTAACCCTAACCGTAATCCTAACACTAACCTTAAAAATATTCCTAACCCTAACATTATCCCTAACACTAACTCTAACACTAACACTAACATTAACACCCTATCCCTAAATCTTACACTAACCCTAACCCTAACCCTAACCCTAACCCTAACCCTAACAGTAACACCAACCCTAACCCTAATCATAATCCTAACACTAACCTTAAAAATATCCCTAACTCTAACATTATCCCTAACTCTAACTCTAACACTAACACTAACACTTACCATATCCCTAAATCTAACACTAACCATAACATCAACCATAATCCTAACCCTACCAATAACACTAACCCTAATCCTAACCCTAACCCTAAAACTAATCCTAACCCTAACCCTAACCCTAACCGTAATCCTAACACTAACCTTAAAAATATTCCTAACCCTAACATTATCCCTAACACTAACTCTAACACTAACACTAACATTAACACCCTATCCCTAAATCTTACACTAACCCTAACCCTAACCCTAACCCTAACAGTAACACCAACCCTAACCCTAATCATAATCCTAACACTAACCTTAAAAATATCCCTAACTCTAACATTATCCCTAACTCTAACTCTAACACTAACACTAACACTTACCATATCCCTAAATCTAACACTAACCATAACATCAACCATAATCCTAACCCTACCAATAACACTAACCCTAATCCTAACCCTAACACTAACACGAACACTAACCCTAACCCTAACCGTAACACTAACACTAACCCTAATTCTAACGCTAAACCTAACACTAAACCTAATGCAAAACCTAACAATAAAACTAACCCTAAAACTAATCCTAATCCTAATAGTAACCCGAACACTAACCCTATCCCTAACCCTAATATACAATAACCCTAAGCCTAACACTAACCCTAACCTTAACCATAATCCTAACACTAACCCTAACACTACCCCTAAACCTTGTCTTAATTCTAACTGTAACCCTAACACTAACGCTAACCCTAAGAAAACCCTAACACTAACTCTAACACTAACCCTAAACCTAACCTTAACTTAAATGCTAAACCTAACACTAACCCTAATCGTAAAAATAACCCTACCACTAAAACTAATGCTAAACCTATCCCTAAACCTAAACCTTTCCCTAACTTTAACACTAACCCAAACACTAACCCTAACACTAACCCTAACACTAAACCTAATCCTTTTCATAACCCTTACCAAAACAGGAACCGTAACCCCAACCCTAAACCTAACCCTAACATTAACCCTACACCTAACCCTAATGCTAATCCTAACACTAACCCTAACCCTAATCCGAACCCAAACCCTAACCCTAACAATAAACCTAACCCTAATCCTAACACTAACCCTAACACTAACCCTAATCCTATCCCTAACACAAACCCTAATTCTAACACCAATACTAACACTAATGCTAACCCTAACATTAAACTTAAACCTAAACCTAATCCAAAACGTAATGCTAAAAGTAAACCTAATCCTGACGTTAACACTAACACTCACCCTAACCCTACCCCTAAAACTAATACTAACCCTAACCCAAACCATAACACTAACCCTAACCTAACCCTCACCCTAACACTTACCCTAACACTAACCCTAATATTAACCCTAACCCAAACCATAACACTAACACTAACCCTAACCCCAACCCTAACCTATAAGTAACCCTAACCCTAACCCTAACCATAAACCTAAACCTATCATTAACCCTAAACCTAACCCTAACACTAACTCTAACGCTAACTAAACCTAACACTAACCCTAACCCTAACTCCTACCCTAACTCTGAAACTAAGCCTAAACCCAACTCTTACTCTAACACCAACACTAACCCTACCCCTTACACTAACATCGTAAACATAACCCTAACACTGACACTAACCCTAAATCTAAAATTAACCCTAACCCTAACCCTAACACAAACGCTAACGCTAACCTTAACACTAATTCTATCCCTAACCTGAAACCTAATCCTAATATTAACTGTTACCATAACCCTAAACCTAACACTAACCCTAATCACAACCCTAACCCTAACCCTAACACTCACCCTAACCCTAATCTTAAACCTAACCCTAAAACTAACCCTAATATCAATCCTAATCCTAACCCTAATCCTAAAACTAACCATAACACTAACCCTAACCCTCTCTCTAACACTAACCCTAACACTAACCCTAATGCAAACCCAAACACTAACACCATCCCTAACCCTAACCATAACTGTATCCCTAACATTAATCCTAATCCTAAACCTAACATAAAATTTAACCCTAACCCTAGCACTAACCCTAACCCTAATCCTAACCCTAACTCTAATTCTAACCCTAACCCTAACCCTAATCTTAACTGTAAGCCTAACCCTAACACACACCCTAACACTTACCCTAACCCTAACCCTAACCTTAAACCTAACCCTAACCCAAAACCTAACCCTAAACCTTACCCTAACCATAACCTGAAAACTAACCCTATCACTAACCCTAAACGTAAATCTAACCCTAGCACTAACCCTAAACCTAACTCTAACCTTAAACCTAACTCTAACCCTTACACTAACTCTAATCCTAACACTAATCCTAACTGTAATCGTAACCCTAACACTAACCCTAACTCTAACCTAACCCTAAATCCAACCCTTTTTCTATCTGTAACCCTAACCCTAATCCCACACCTAACCTTAACACAAACTCTAACCCTAACTATAACCCTAACCTGAATCCCAATAACCCTCACCCTAACACAAACCCTAAACCTAACCATAATCATAACCCTAATCTAACCCTAACTCTAACCTATCCCTAATCCTAAACCTAACCCAACTCTAACCCTAAAATTAAATGTAACCCTAACTCTAACCCTAAACCTAAACCTAAACCTAACCCTAAATCTAACCATAACACAAATACTTACCCTAACCTAACCCTAACCCTAAAACTAACCTTAACACTAACTCTATCCCTAATTGAAATCTAATCCTAACACAACCCTAAACCTAACACTAAACATAACCTTACCCTAACCCTAACCATAACCATAACCCTTATTCTAGCCAAAATCCTAATTGTAACCCTAAACCTAACCCTAACCCTAAATTTAAACCTAACACAAACCCTTATCCTAATCCTAACACAAACCTTAAACCTAACCCTAACTAACCCTAACCCTAAACCTAACACTATCTCTAACCGCAACCCTAACCCTAATCCAAACACTTATCCTAACCTAATCCTATATCAACCCTAACACTAATCCTAACCCTAACCGTAATACTAATCCTAAACCTAACCCTATCACTAACCCTAACCCTAACCCTAACACTAACACTAATCCTAAACCAAACCCTAACCCTAACACTAACCCTAACATTAACCCTACCTTAACCCTAATACTAACACACTAACTTCAACCCTAACCCTAACCTTAACCCTAAGCCTAACACTAATCCTAAATTTAATCCTAACCCTAACACTACCCCTAACACAAACCCTAACCCTAACACTAACACTCACACTAACAGAACACTAACACTAACCCTAACAATAACCCTACCCTAACCCTAACACTAACCCTAACACTAACTTCAACCCTAACCCTAACCTTAACCCTAAGTCTAACACTAATCCTAAATCTAATCCTAACCCTAGCATTATCCCTAACACAAACCCAAACCCTAAAACTAACACTCACACTAACAGAACACTAACCCTAACCCTACAATAACCCTAACACTAACCCTAACAGAAACCTAACACTAACACTAACTCGAACCCTAACCCTAATCCTACCACTAAACCTAACTTAACATTTACTGTAACCCTTAACCTAACCATAAACCTAACACTAACAGTAACCTTAAACCTATCTGTAACCCAAACCCTTACACTAAACCTAACCCTACCTTAACACTAAGCCTAACACTAACCCTAACCCTAAGGCTAACACTATCCTTAACCCGAAACCTCACCCTAATACTAACCCTAACACTTACGCTAAACCTAACCCAACTTTAACACTAACCCTAAACCTAACCCAAACCCTAACACCAACCCTAACCGTAACCTTAACCCTAATACTAACACTAACTCTAACCCTAATGCTAATCATAACTGTAATCCCAATCCTAACCTAACACTAACCCTAAAACAAACCCTAACCCTAACCATAACATTAAACCTAACCCTAACCGTAACCCTAACCTTAACCCAAACAGTAACCATAAACTGAAGAAAAAACCTAACCTAAACCAATAATTCTAAACTCAATATAACCCTAACCCTAACAGTTAACTATCACTAAACCTAACCCTAACCCTAACAATAACCCTAACTCCAAACCTAAGCCTATCACTGACCCTAAACTTAAACATAACCCTAAACCTAACACTAACCCTAAACCTAAAATTAACCTTAACCCTAACACAAGCCCTAAACCTAACACTCACAGTAACCCTAACCATAATGCTAACACTTACCCTAACCCTAACGTAACCCTAATTCTAACCCTAATCCTATCCATATCCCTAAACCTAAACCTAAAATTAACACTAACACAACCCAAAACTCTAACACTAACCCTAACACTTACCCTAAAACTAACCATAACCAAAACCCTAGACCTAACTCTTAAACTAACTTTAACACTTACCCTAACCCTAATCCTAAACCTTACCCTAACGCTAACCCTAATCTTAAACCTAACTCTAAATCTAATCCTAACCCTAACACTAAACCTATCTCTTAAACTAACCCTAACACTTAAAATAACCCAAATCCTAAGTGTTACCATAACACTAACCCTAACCCTAACCTAAATCTAACACTAACCCTAAGCCTAACCCTATCCCTATTTGTTACAAAAAACCTAAACCTAAACCTAACATTAACACTTATCCTAAATCCTTTCCTGAACCCAATACTGAACCTAACCCTAACCCTAACCCTAAGATGAACCAGAAACCTAACCCTAACCCTAACCCTAAATGTAACCCTAACCCTGACGCTAACCCAATCAATAATACTAATCCTAATCCTAACACTAACCCTAACTAAAACTAACCCTAACACTAACCATAACCCTAATACTAACCATAATGCAAACCCGAACACTAACACTAGCCCTAAAAGTAACCCTAATCCTAACCGTAACCCTAACACTAACACTAACCCTAACCTAAACCTTAACACAAACCCTAACCCTAAACCTAACACTAAACCTCACCCTAACCCTAACCCTAACACTAAACCTAACCCTAATCCTAACCCTAACCCTAATCCTAAATGTAACCATATCACTAACACTAACCCTAAACATAACACAAACCCTAACACTCACCCTATCACTAACCCTAAACCTATCTTTAACCCAAAGCCTAACATTAAAACTAACCCTAACCTTAAACCTAACGGTAAACCTAACCCCTAACTTACCTAACCCTAAACCTTACCCTAATTCGAACAATAAATCTGACTCTAAACCCAACAATAAACCTAATGCTAACAACAAACCTTACCCTAATCATAAACCTAACACTAACACTAACCTTAACACTAAACCTAAAACTAACCCTAACCCTAAGCCTAACGCTAAACGTAACTCTAACCCTAAACCTAACCCTATCCTGAAACCTAACCCTAAATATAACACTAACCCTAAACCTAATTCTTATTTTAAACCTAACCATAACCCTAACACTCACTAACCCTAACATAAACCCTAATCCTAACCTAACACTAACTCTGTCAACCGTAATCTAAACCCTAAAACTAACCCTAACACTAATCTTATTGCAAACACTAACACTAATCCTAACCCTAACACTGAACCTAAACCTTACCATAACAACAACACTGAAGCTAACCCTAACCCTAAATCTAACCCTAATCCTATCTGTAACCTTAACACTAACCCTAAACCTAACCTTAACTTAAATCTAACCCTAACCAAAACACTAAACCTAACAGTAACCCTAACCCTAAATCCAACCCTACCTATAAAACTAACCCTAATCCTAACCCTAACCCCAACATTAATCCTAACCCTAACCCTAACCATAACCTTTAGATTAACACTAACCATAAACCTGAAACTAACACTACACTAACCCTAAACCTAACCTAACCCTAACCATAACACTAACCATAATCCTAACCCTAACATTAACTCTAAACCTATCACTAACCCTAACACTATCCTTAACCCTAACACTAACCCGAACCCAAAAACTAACACCAAACCTAAACCTAACCGTAACCCTAACACTCATGCTAAACCTAACCCTAACATGAACCTTAACTCTAACTCTAACACTAACACTAAACATAAACATAATCCTAATCCTAACCCTAACAGTAACCCTATACTTATCCCTAACCCCAATGCTAACACTAACCATAACCATAAACCTAACCCTAACACTAACTCTAACACAAAGTTTAACACTAACACAAACCCTAAACCAAACCCTAATCTTAACCATAACCCTCGCCTTAGCCCTAACCCAAACCCTAACCCTACCTAAAACACTAATCCTAACCCTAACACTTATCCTAACCCTAATCCATACCCTAACACTAAACCTAACCCTAACCCTAACACAAACCCTAACCCTAACCCTAACACAAATTCTAACCCTAACCCTAACCACCACCATAATACTAACCCTAAATCTAACCCTAACCCTAATGCTAACCCTAAACCTATTACCATACCTAACACTATACCTAACCCTAACCCTAACCCTAACACTAACTCTAACCATAAACCTAAACTTAATTCAAATCCTAAAGCTAACACTAACCCTAACCCTGTCCCTAAAACTAAACCTAACAAAAAACTAACACTAACCCTTAACCTAACCCTAAACCTTACCCTAATCCAAACACTAACCCTAACCCTAAACCTAAGACGAACCAGAACCCTAACCCTAACAATAACCCTAAATGTAACCCTAACCCTAATCCTAACCCAATCAATAACACTAATCCTAAAACTAACACTAAACCTAACACTAAAACTAAACATAACACTAACCCTAACCCTAACACAAACCCTAATGCAAACTCTAAATCTAAACTAATCCTAACACTAACCCTAATCCTAACCGTAACCCTAACACTAACACTAACACTAACCCTAATCTTAAAACAAACCCTAACCCTAAACCTAACACTACATCTAACCCTAATCCTAACCCTAACACTAATATTAACTCTAACCCTAATCCTAACTGTAACCATAACTCTAATAATAACCCTAACTCTAACACAAACCCTAACACTAACCCTATCACTAACCCTAAACCTAACTTTAACCCACAGCCTAACCCTAAAATTAACCCTAACACTAACCCTAAACATAACAGGAAATATAAACCTAAACCTTACCTAACCCTAAACCTTACCCTAATTTGAACAACAAACCTAATCCTAAACCTAACAATAACCCTAAGCTAACACCAAACCTAACAATAACCCTAACGCTAACACCAAACCTAACTTAATCATAAACCTAACACTAACACTAAACCTAACCTTAACACTAAACCTAAAACTAACCCTAACCCTAAGCCTAACACTAACCCTAACTATAACCCTAACCCTAACGCTAACCCCAACACTAACCCTATTCTTAATCCTAACTCTAAATATAACACTAAACCTAACCTTAACCCTAATTTTAAACCTAACCATAATATTAACACTAAAGCTAACACAAACCATAACCCTAACCCTAACCATAACCATAACCCTAGCACTTACCCTAACACAAATCATAACTCTAACCCTAATACTAACCCTAACACTAACCCTAACCCTAATCCTAACCCTAACTCTAAAACTATAACTAAACCTAACACGAACCCTAACAAGAACTCTAATTCTAACCCCAAAACTAACCCTAACCATAACTCTAAATGTAACCCTAAATAATCATAAACATAACCCTAACCCTAAACACGACACTAATGTAACACTTACCCTAACCTTAATCCTAACCGAAAAATCACACTAACTTGAACCCTAACCCTAACCCTAACTCTAAGCCTAACACTAACCCAAAATCTAACCCTAACCCTTAAACTAACACTTACCCTAACCATAACATTAACCCTTAAGCTAACCACAACCTAACATTAAACCTAATGCCAACCCTAACCCTAACCGTAACAAAAACCCTAACCCAAACCATAACCCTAATCCGAACCTAACCATAACCCTAAACTTTACATAACCCTAATTGTAACCATAACCCTAACTCTAACCCTAACACTAATTCAAAACCAAATCTTAACCCTAACCCTTACCCGAACCGTAACCCTATACTAATCCTAACTCTAAATTTAACAGTAACCTTAACCCTAACTATACCCTAACCCTAACACTAACCCTAACCCTAACACTAACCATAAACCTAATCATAACCCTACAACTAAATCTATGCCTCACTCTAACCTAATTCTAACCATAAAACTATTCCTAAAACTAACCATAACACAAAACCTAAACCTAATGCTAACCCTATCAGAAATGATAACCGTAATGCTAACACTAACACTAACCCTAATGCTAAACCTAGCCCTAAGACTAACCCTAACTCTACATTTAAACCTAACCTAGATCCTAACCATAACCCTAACCCTAAGCATAACCCTTATCTAAATCTAACCATAACCATAACCCTAACCCTAACCCTAACAATAAAACTAACCCTAACCCTAACTCGAATCCTAACCCTAACCTAACTCTAATTTAACCCTAACCCTAACCTTAACCCTAACCAAAACCTAACACCAACCCAAACCCTTACCCTATTCTTAACACTAACACAAACTCTATCCTTAACACTAACCATACCCTAATCCTAACCCTAATGATAAGAAAAATCATAACCCTAAACCTAACAATAATACTAACCCTAATACTATCCCTAACCCTAACACTAAACCTTACTCCAAACTTAATCCAATCGCTAACAGTAACCCTAACCCTAACTGTAAACCTAACCAAAACACAAACCCTAAACCTAAACCAAACTCTACCCTAACACTAATCGTAAGCCTCACCTTAAACCTAACCCTAACCCTAACTCTAACCCTAACCCTATTTCTAACACTATCCCTAAACCTAACTCTAACACTAACCCAAACACTAATCCTAACCCAAACCATAACCCTAAAAGTAACACTAACCTGAATCCTAAACCTAACACTAACCCTAACCTACCTATAATCATAAAACTAACAATAACCCTAAGCCTATGCCTCATTTTAATCCTCTTACTAACCATAACCCAAAACATAAATCTAACTTTAACCTTAATACAAACCCTAACCATAACACTTATCCTAACACAAATCATAACTCTAACCTAATACTAACCATAACACTAACCCTAACCTTAATCTTTACCCTAACTCCAAAACTAACCCTAAACATAACCCAAACTCTAATTCTAACTCTAAATCTTACGTAAAAACCTAACCCTAACCATAACTCTAAATGTAATCCTAAAACTAACCCTAAACTTAACCCTAAGCCTAACTGTAACACTAACCCCAACCCAAAAAGTAACCCTAACCTATCCGAAACCCTAACCTAACCCTAACTCGAACCATAAGCCTAACCCTTACCCTAAGCCTAACACTATCCCCAATCCTAACCCTAACCCTTAAACTAACACTTGCTCTAACAGTAACGCTAACCCTAAACCTAACCATGACCTAACATTAAACAAAAACCTAACCCTAATTCAAACCCTAACACTAACCCTAACCCTAACAATAACTCTAACCCTAACCCTAATGTAACCCTAATCCCAACCCTAACCAAAACCTAACCCAAACCATAACCCTAACCCTAACCTAACCCTAACCCTAACCCTAACTCTAACCCTAACACTAATTCCAACCCAAATATTAACACTAACCCTTAACCCAACCCTAACCCTATACTAACCCTAACCCTAACCTAACCCTAAACCTAACACTAACCTTAACCCTAACTATACCCTAACCCTAACACTCACCGTAAACCTAACCCTAACCCTAACCCTAACCGTAACCCTAAAACTAATACCAAGCCTCACTCTAACCCTAATACTAACCATAAAACTATCCCTAACCCTAACCCTAACACAAACCCTAAACCTAATCCTAATCCTATCAAAAATGGTAACCATAATGCTAACACTAATTCTAATACTAACCCTAATGCTAAAACTAACTCTAAGAATAACCTTAACCCTAAATTAAACCTAATGCTGATCCTAAACCTAACCCTAACCCTAAACCTAACCCTTACCTAAACATGACCCTAACCCTAACCCTAATGTAACCCTAACCCTAATCCTAACCCTAATTCTAACACAAACCCTAACCCAATCCAAAACCCTAAACCTAACCAAACCCTAAAACTAACCCTTACCTAATCCTAACCCTAATTCTAACCCGAACCATAACCCTAACCCACTCCCTAACCCTAATGCTAAACCTAATACTAACCCTGATTCAAACACTAACACTAACCCTAAACCTAACTATAACCCAAACCCAAACACTAATGCTAACCCTAAAAATAACCGTAAACTAAACACTAACCCTAACACTAATCCTAATTCTAACCCTAACTCTAACCCTAACCATAACCCTAACCTAACTTTCACCATCACCCTAACACTAACAGTTAACATAATCCTAAACCTAAACCTTACCCTAAACCTAATCCTAACCCTAGCCCTAACACTAACATAACACTAACATTAAACCTAACCCTAAACCTAACTTTAACCCTCACCCTAAACCAAAACCTAACATTAAATCTAACCCTATCCCTAACACAAACCCTAACCCTAATCCTAACCCGGACACAACCCTAACACTAACCCTCTCCATAACATTAACCCTAACCATAACACTAACTTTAACCCTAAACTAAACACTAACCATAACCTAACCCTAACCCTAACCACAACCCTAATGCTAACCCTAAAGCTAACCATCACCCTGACAATCATCCTAAGCCTCACCCTAAACCTAACCTTAAACCTAACACTAACCCTAACCCCAACACTAAACCTAACCCTAACCCTAATCCTAACTGTAACAGTAACCCTAACCCTTCTCCTAAACCTAACCCTACCCTAAGCCTAACACTAAATATAACCCTAATCCTAAACCTAACCCTAACACTCCCCCTAACCTCAACCCTAAACCTAAACCTTAAACAAACTCTAACCTTAATCCTAAAATGAACCATAAGTTGAACCCTAACCCTAAGGTAAACCAAACCCTAACCCTAACCCTAACACTAGTCTTAACCTTAACACTTATTGTAACCCTAACATTAACCCTAATTCCAACTCTAAAACTAACACTAACCCTCACTCTAACCCTAACACTAAATATAACCCTAACCCTAAACCTAACCCTAACACTAACCCTAATCCTAACCCTAAACCTAAACCTTACAGGAACCCTAACCTTAATCGAGCATGAACCATAAATCTAACCCTAACCCTAATTTAACCCAAACTCTATCCCTAACCCTAGAACTAATCTTAACCCTAACCCTTACCCTAACCCTAACACTAACCCTAAACCTAACACAAACCTAACCTAATCCGAACCTAAATCTAACCATAATCCTAAACATTATCATAACCCTAACCATAACCCTAACTGTAACCCCAACACAAACCCTAACCCTAAAGCTAACCCTAACCCTAAAACTAATACTAACTCTAACCTTAACCCAAACCCTATACCAAAATTTTACCCTAACCCTAACCATAACACTAACACTGACCATAACCCTAATCCTAACACAAACCATAACCCTAACCCTAACTCTAACCCTAAGAGCAACCCTAACCCTAATCCTAACCCTAACACTAACACTAACTCCAACTTTAACTCTAACCCTAACCCAACCCTAAAACTAACTCTAACTCTAAGCCTACCACTAACCCTAACAATAACCCTAATCTTAAGCCTAACTCTAATCCTCACCCTGATTCTAACCATAAGGTAACCCTAAACATAACCCTAATACTAACACTTGTTAAAGTCTGTAAACAAGTCAGGATGGTGCCTGGCATTTTGCCAGGGGGAGTAGTTTGTGACGTAACGCCAGCGAGCCATTAAGTGTGGAGATTCCTTATTGGTTGACTGCTATATCTAGTTTATGTTAATTAGGATAAGCTTTGTGGAATGTATACATACCCCTCCTGTCCTACAATAAATGGCTTCCACTCCTGCTGTATCAACGTACACAAGTTGTTCGTCACCCCCCGGTTATTTTGCTGCAGCTGGACTGCGGCAAACACTAATCCTAAACCTAACTATAACCTTAACCCTAACACTAACGTTAACCCTAAACCTAACTTTAAATCTAAAGCTGACCCTAACCCTAATTTTAACCCTAACACGAATCCTAAACCTAACCCTTACCCTAACCTAAACCTAACTCTAAACCTAACCCTAACATTAACCCTAACCCTAACCTTATCTAGAACCCTAACACTAACCTAACCCTAACCCTAACTCTAATGCAAACCATAACCGGAATCTTAAACAAAATGTTAACATAACCCTAAAACGAATCCTATCCATAACCCTAATCCTAACCCTAAACCTAACCCTACACTAACACTAATTTTAACCGTAAGCCTAACCCTAAACATAACCCTTACCCTAAAACTTAACTTAACACTTATCCTAACACTAAACCTAACACTAACCCTAAACCTAATCCTAACCATAACACTATACCTAACGCTAAACCTAACCCTATTCTAAACCATAACTCTAACCCTATCCCTAACGTATCACTAACACTAACCCTCTTTCCCTAAACCTAAACCCAACCTGGACATAACCCTAACAATAACCCTAACCTTAACCTAACCCTAACCTAAACCTAACCCTAACCCTAACCCTAAACCTAACCCTAACACAAACCTTAAACTAACCCTAACACAAACCCTAGTCCTAACAGTAACTTGAAGTCCAACACTAACCTTAATCCTAAACCTAAACCTAAACATAATCCTAACCATAACCCTAAACCTAACTCTAAACCTAACCCTAACACTTACTATAACCCTAAACCTAACTCTAACCTAACACTAACCCTAAGCCTCATCGTAACCTGAACCCTAACCATAACACTAACCCTCACTCTAACCCTACACTAACCCTAAATCTAAGTCTAACACTAATGCAAAACAAATCCTAAACCCAACCATAACCCTAACTCTAACTTAATTGTAACCTTAAACCAAAACCTAACCCTAATCCTAATCATAACATTAACCCTAACCATAACACTAAACCTAAACCTAACACTAACCTTAACCCTATCCCTAACCGTAAGCCTAACACTCACCCTAACCCTAACCCTAAAAGTAACACTAACTCTAATCATAACACTAACCCTAACCCTAACCTTAAACTTTACCTTAACCAGAACCCTAACACTAACACTATCCTTAATCCTAACACTAACACTAAACCTAACATTAACCGTAACCCTAACCAAACTCTAACTGTAACACAAACCCTAACCCTAACCATTACCCTAACCCTAAACTAACACTAACCTAACACTAACACTAATCCTAAACCAAATCTTAACTATAAACATAAACCTAACCTTAATAAACACTAACTCTAACCCTAAACCTTACACTAATCCTAACCCTAACACAAACTCTAACCCTAACCCTAACAGTAACACTAACCCTTACCCTAAACCTAAACCTAACTCTAAACCTAACCCTAACACTATTCCTAACCCTAACTGTAACCCGAAACCTAATGCTAACCATAATACTAAACCTAAGCCTAACCCTAATCCTAACCATAACACTAACCCCAACCCTTATCTAACCCTAACAGTAACCCTTAACCTAAAAATACCATCAACCTTAATCCTAACCCAAAACCTAAACTGAACCCTAACCCTAACCCTAACACTAAACCAAACCCTAACACTATCCCTAATCCTAACCCTTACATTAAAACTAAACCTAATTCCTAACCTGTCATTAACCCTAATCCTAACCCTAACTCTAAACCTAAACCTAATTATAACACTAAACCAAACACTAACGCTAACCCTAGCTTTAACCCTAACACTAACTCTAAACCTAAAACTAACATTAACCCTAATGCTAACCCTAAATAGACCCCTATGCCAAACCCTAACCCTAACCTAAATCCAACCCTAACCCTATCCTTAATACGAATCCTAAACCCAAACCTAACCCCAATGCTGACACTAAACCTAACCCTAACTCTAATCCTAACCCTAAACCTAACTTAACCCAAATCCTAACACTAACCCTAACCCAACCCTAACTTACCCTAGCCCTAACCCTAACACTAACACTAACTCTAATTATAACCCTAAACCTAAACCTAAATCTTATCCTAAAACTGAACCTAAACCTATCACTAACCATAATCCTAACCCTAACACTATCCCTAACACTAACACTAACCCTAATCCTAACCCTAACACTAACCGTAATATAAACCATAAAGTTAACCATAACACTAACACTAACCTAACCTTAATCCTAACCCTAAATTTACATTAAACCTATCCCTACACTAGCCCTAATTTTAAACTTAACCCTAACACTAACACTAACCCTAACACTAACCCAAAACCTAATTCTAACCCTAACACTGACCCTAACCCTATCACTAACACGAACTCTATCCCGACCCTAAAACTAACCCTAATCCTAACCTTAACCTTAACCCTAATCCTAAACCTAAAACCAACCCCAACACTAACCCTAATCCTAAACCAAACCCTATCCCTAACACTAACTCTAAATCTAAATTTAATTATAACCCTAAACCTCAACCTAAACCTTATCCTAACGCTGAACCTAACCCTAACACTAACTCTAACCCTAATTCTAACACTATCCCTAACACTAACACTAACACTAACCCTAATCCTAACCGCAACCCTAACCCTAATCCTAACCCTAACACTAATCATAACATAAACCGTAAACTTAACCATAACCCTAACACTAATCCTAAATGTTACCATAAACCAAACACTAACCCTAAACCTATCCCTTACACTAACACTAACCCTTAACAAACACGGACCCTAACCCTCACCCTAACCATAATCCTAACCCTAACCTGACCACTATCCCTAATCCTAATCATAAACCTAATACCAACCCTAACACAAACCATAATCCTAACCATAACCCTAACCTTTACGTAATCCTAACCCTAACTTTAACACTAACCCAACCACTAAATCTAACCCTAACTCTAATGGTAACCCTAACCATAATCCTAACCCTATCACTAACCCTAACCCTAAACCTAACACTATCCCTAATTTTAACACTAACCCTACTCTTAACCCCAACAATAACACTAACCATATTCCAACCGTAACCCTAAAACTAAACCTAAAACAAATCCTAACCCTAATCCTAAACCTAACACAAACCATTACACTAACCCTAACACTATCCCCAACCCTAACCCGAACCGTAACTCTGACACTAACCCTAACCCTAACTGGAAACTAACCCTCACCCAAACCCTAATATTAACCCTAACCCTAACCCTTTTTCTAACACTAATCCCAACCCTAACCATAAACCTAACACGAACACTAACCCTAACCCTCACACTGAACATAACACTAACCCTAACACTAACCCTAACCCTAACTCCAAATCTATACCTAATCCTAAACCTAACACTAAGACTAACACTAACCCTAACACTAATCCTAAACCTAACCATAACATGAAACATAACCCTAACACCAACCCTAACCCTAAACCTAATCCTTACTCTAAACTTCACCCTAACCTTAACCCTATCCCTAACACTATCTCTAACCCTAATCCTAACACAAATCCTAAACCTAAGTCTAACCCTAAGTGCAACACTAATCCTAACTCTAACCTTAACCCTAACCTAAAACTTACACCTAACCCTAACACTCAACCTAGCCCTAACCCTAACATGAAACCTAACACTAACTCTAACAGTAACCCTAACAGAAAACCATAACTTAACACTAAACCTAACAGAAAACCTAACACTAACCCTAACCTTAACACAAATCATAACCCAAACCACAACCCTAAACCTAACCTAATCTTAACTCTAACCCTTACCTAACCTTAACCCTAACCCTTAACCTAACACTAACCCTAAACCTGCCCTATACCTAACATTAACCTTAAACTTAACCCTAAACCTAAGCGTAACACTAACTCTAATTTAACTCTAACACTAATCCTAAATGTATCCCTAACCTTAAACCTAACACTAACCCTAACCCTAACACTAACACAAACCCTAACCCTAACCATAACATGAACACTAACCCAAACACTAATCCTAACCCTAAACCTAACCCTAATTCTCACCTTAACACTACCCCTAATGCTAATTCTAACCCTAACACTAACCCTAATTTTAACCCTAACCCTGATCCTAAACCTATTCCTAACCCTAAACCTAACAAAATACTAACCCTAACACTAACACTAACCCTAACCCTAAAACGAACCCTAACCCAAACACTAACCCTAATCCTAAACCTAACCCTAATTCTCACCCTAACACTACCCCTATCCGTAACTGAAAAACTAACACTAACATTAACCCTAACGCTAAATCTAACAAAACCCTAACTCTAACCCAAACCCTATCCCTAACACAAACCCTAATCTAAACCCTACAATGAACCCTATAACTTACACGAACCCTACCCCTATTACTTACCCTAAACTTAACACTAACCCTAAGTATAACACTAAAACTAACCCTAACCCTAATTTAACCCTATGTTAACACTAATACTAAACTTACTCCTAACCCTACCCTAACCCTAACCCTAACCCTTACCCTACACTCACCCTAACCCTTACCCTAACCCTAAACCTAACCCTTAGCCTAACCCTATTCTTAACCTTATCACTAACCCTAACTCTAACCTTAACCCTAACTCTAAAACTAATCCAAACGTAACCCGAACTCTAACACTAACACAAACACTAACCCTAACCCTAAACCTAACACCAACCCTAACCCTAACCCTAATTCTAACTCTTAAACTAACCCTAACCCAATCCCTATCCCTAATTCTTAAATCCATAATTCTAGGGGTAGGGGTTAGTGTTAGGTTTAGTGTTAGGGTTAGGGTTTGGGTTAGGGTTATCCCTAATTCTAAAACTAAACCTGAAACTAACCCAAAACTGTACCCTAACACTAACCCTAACCCTTAGCTAATACTAACCCTAAGCCTAACCCTAACACTATCATTAACACTAACCATAACCCTAGCCCTAAACCTAAAACTAACCCTAACTTTAACACTAACCCTAAACCTAACCCTAACTCTAACACTATCGCTAATCCTAACACTAAACCTAACCCTACCCTTGACCCTGAAACTAACTCTAATCCTAACCCTAACTCTAACCCTAATCCAAACATAAACCTAAACCTAACCCTAACCCAAACCCTAACCCTAACACTAAACCTAACACTAACCCCTACCCCAAAGCTAAACCTAACGCTAATCCTAACCATAACCCTATCCCTAACATATCACTAACTATAACGCTAGCCCTAACCCAAACCCTAACACTAACCCTAACCCTATCTCTAACCCTAAAACTAAACCTAAAAGTAACCCTAACCCTAACACTTACCCTAAATCTATCCCTAAAAACCCTAACCCTAACCCTAACTTTAATCCTAACCTGAATCCTAACCATAATTGAAACCCTAGCCCAATCAGAAACCCTAACACAAACCCTAATCCCAAATGTAACCTCAATCCTAACACCAATTTTAACCCTAATATAAACATAACACTAACCCTAACACTAACACTAACCCTAAACATAAACCAAACCCTAAAGTTAACCCTACTCATAACAATAAACCTAACCCTAACCCTAACAGTAAACCTAACCCTAACCCTTACCAAACTCATAAACCTTACCCTAACGCGAACCCTTATCCTAAACCTAAACCAAAACCTAACACTAACCCTAACACTAAACCTAACCATTACCAAAACCCTAAAACAAACACTAACCCTAATCCTAACTCTAACCCTAACCCTTACACTCACCCTAAACCTAACCCTAAACCTAACACTAACCCAAACCCTAACCCTAAATTTAACTTTAAACCTAATCCTAACCGTAAGCCTAAACCTAACTCTAACACGAAACATAACAAAAACCCTAACCCTAAACCTAACCCCAACCCTAACAAAAACCCTAACCCTAACCCTAATTCTAACTCTAATTCTAACCCTTACCCTAACTGTAAGACAAACCCTAAACCTAACACTAACCCTAATATTAATCATAACACTAATCCTAACCCTAACATTAAATGTAACCCTAAACCTAACAGAAACCATAACCCTAACCATAACCATAACTCTATCCAATCCCTAAGCCTAACTCTACTCTATCCCTAACCTAAACCTAACACTACCCTAACGCTATAGTTAAACTTAACCCTAACTCTAACCCTAACACTAACACTTACCCTAACCCTAACCCTAACCGTAACACAACCCTTATCCTAACCTAACACTAACTTAACCCTAACCCGAAAAGAATCCTTAACCCTAACCCTAACCCTAAATCTAAATCTAAACCTAAAACAAACCCTAACCCTAACACTTACCCTAACCTTAACCTACCCTAAAACTAACCCTAACCTGAATCCTAACAGTAACTTAAAACCTAACCAAAATCCGAACCCTAACACAAACACAAACCCTAAACTTTACCGTAACACTAATCGTAACTCTAACACTAAACATAAATCTAACACTAACACTAACCGTAAAACTATCTCCAACCGTCACCCTAACCCTTAACTGAACACTTACCCTAACACTAACCCTAACCCAACCCAAACACTAATCCTAACCCTAACACTAACCCTATACCTAAGTGTAACTCTAACCCTAACCCTTTCACGAAATATAAATCTAACCCTAACCTAAAACCAACCCTAACACTAACCCAAAACTAAACCCTAACACTAACACTTACCCTAACACTAACCCTAACCCTAACCCTAACAATAACTTTAACCTGAACCCCAAACCTATCCCTAACAATAACCCTAACCCTAACCCTCACACTAACACTCACCCTAACTCTACCCAAAACATAACACTAACCCTAACAGTAACCCTAACACTAATACTAACTCTAACCATAACGCTAACTCTAATCCTAATACTATGCATTAACTTAAATGTAACCCGATCCCTAATGATAACACAAACACTAATCCCAAACCTAACTCTAACCCTAACACTAACCCTAACCCTAACCATATTCATAACACTAACCCTAAACCTAACACAAACCCTAACCATAACCATAAACCTAACCCTAACCTAACCCCTACCTTAACCCAAATCTAACCCTAACCCTAACCATAAACATAACACTAACCTGAAACCTAACACAAACCTTAAACCTAACAAAAACCCTAACCCTAACCCTAACTTAACCCTAACCCTAACTCTAACCATAATTTAACTCTTACCCTAACCCTATCCCTAATTCTAACCCTAACCCTCAAACTTACCTTAACCCAAAACCGAACCCAAAATCTAATACTGATTCTAAACCTAACCCTAAATCTAATCCTAACACAAACCCTTACCCCAAACCTAACCCAAAACTACCCATAACCCTAAGCCTAACACTAACCCTAACACTAACCTTAAACCTAACACTAAACCTATCACTAAACCTAAACCTAACACTAACCCTAATCCTAACCCTAACAGTAACCCTAACCCTAACCCTAAAACAAACCCCAACCCAAACCATAACCCTAAACGTAACCTAACCCTAACCCTAACTCTTACCTAACGCTAACACTAAACTTAACTCTATCACTAACACTAACACTAACCCTAAGGTTAATCCTAACACAAACCCTAATCCCAATTCTAACACTATCAGTAACCCTAAAACTAAACCTAACCCTAAACCTAACTTTAACCTTAACCCTAAATCTAAACTTAATTTTATTCATAACCCTAACCCTAACCCTAAACACCTAAACCTATCACAACCATGAAACCAAAACTAAAACCTAACACAAACCCTAACCCTCACCCTAACCTTAACTTTTACACTAACCCTAAACCGATCTGTAACCCTAAATCTAAACCTAATCCTTTACATAACCCTAACCCAAACCCTAAACCGAAACCTAACACAAACCCTTAACCTAACCCTAAACCTAAAACAAACCCTAGCCCTAACCCTAACATTAACCTTAACACTAACCCTAACCTAGCCCTAACCCTAACCCTAATTCTTAAACTAACCCTACCCTTAACCCTAAACTTTATCCTAACACTAACCCTAAAGCTAAACATAACCTTAATCCTAACCCTAACCCTAACCTTCACCCTATTCCTAACCCTAACACTAACCCTAAACCGAACCCTAACAGTAACAGCAACCCTAACACTAATCATAATCCTAACACTAACCTTAAAAATATCCCTAACCCTAACATTATCCCTAACTCTAACTCTAACACTAACACTAACACTAACCCTATCCCTAAATCTAACACTAAACCTAACACTAACCCTAACCCTAACACCAACCCCAAAGCAAACCCTAACACTAACACTAAACCTAACACTAATCCTAATCCTAACCATAACACTAACACTAAACCTAACTCTAACCCAAACACAAACCGTAACCCTAAACCTAACACTAAACCTAACCCTAACTATAAACCTAACACTAACCCTAACATTAATCCTAACCCTAACCCTAATCGTAATCCTAACTGCAACCTTAAACCTACTACTAACCCTAACCCTAACTCAAAAACTAACACTAACCCTATCACTAAACCTAACCCTAACTCTAACGCAAAGCCTAACCCTAACACTAACCCTAACCCTAACCTGACCCTAAATCTTACCTAACCCTAAACCTTACCCTAACCAAACAATAAATTTGACCCTAAACCTAACAATAACCCTAATGCTAACACCAAACTAACCCTAATCATAAACATAACACTAACACTAACCCTAACCATTACACTAAGCCTAATGCTAAAACTAACCCTAACACTAACCCTATCCTTAAACCTAACCCTAAATATAACACTAACCCTAATCCAAACCCTAATTTTAAACCTATCCATGACCCTAGCACTAACCCTAACACTAACCATAACACTAATCCTAATGCAACCCTAACACTAACACTAACCCTAACCCTAAACCTACCCTAATCCTACCCTTAGACCTAACCTGACACTGACCCTAACACTAACCCTAACCCTAAATCTAACACTAACACTAAACTTAGCCCTAACCCTAACCATAAAATTCAAGCCTAATCCTATCTGTAAACCTAACACTAACCCTAACCCTAACCTTAACTTAAATCCTAACTCTGACCCTAAAAAATCCCTAACCCTAACAATAACACTAAACGTAACCCTAACCCTAAACCTAAATCCAACCTTAACTTTAAAACTAACCCTAATCCTAACCCTAAACCCAACACTAATCCTAACCCTAACCCTAACCCTTAGGCTAACCATAACCCTAAACCTAACACTAACACTAATCCTAAACCTAACCCTAACCCTAACCATAACACTAACCATAACCCTAACCTTACCACTAATTCTAAACCTATCACTAACCCTAACACTATCCTTAACCCTAACCTTAACCCTAACCAAAAGACTAACGCCAAACCTAACCCTAACCCTAACCCTTAGGCTAACCATAACCCTAAACCTAACACTAACACTAATCCTAAACCTAACCCTAACCCTAACCATAACACTAACCATAACCCCAACCCTACCACTAATTCTAAACCTATCACTAACCCTAACACTATCCTTAACCCTAACCTTAACCCTAACCAAAAGACTAATGCCAAACCTAACCCTAACCCTAACACTCACGCTAAACCTAAACCTAAGGTAAACCCTAACCCTAACTCTAACCCTAACTGTAAACATAACCCTCACCCTAACCATAACACTAACCATAAACTTATCCCTAACCCTAAGGGTAACACTAACCGAAACCATAAACCTAACTCTACCACTCACCCTAACATTAACTGTAATGCAAAGTTTAAAACTACCACTAACCCTAACCCAAAACCTAATCCTTACTGTAACCCTAGCTCTTACCCTAACCCAAACGCTAACCCTAACTCAAACCCTAAACCTAACCCTATCACTAACCCTAACACTAACCCTAACCCTAACCCTAACCCTAACTCTAACCCTAACACTAAACCTAAGCCTAACCATAACCTTACCCCTACCCCTAACCCTAACACTGAACATTACCCTTACCATAACCCTAACCCTAACACTAACATTAACCCTTTTCCTAACACTAACCCTAACTCTAAACTTAATAATAACCCTAACACTAACCCTAACCCTAATCCTAATGCTAAACCTAACACTAGCCTTAACGCTAAAACAACCCGAACACTAACCCTAATGCTTACCCAAACCCTAACACTAACCCTAACCTTCACCTTAACCCTAACACTAAACCTAACCCTACCCCAACCTAATGCTAATTCTAACCACAATCCCAAACCTAACCCTAACCATAATATTAACAGTAACCCAAACCGTAAAACAAACAGTAATCCTAACACTAACTGTAACACTAACCCTAAACCTAACCCTAACACTAACCCTAACCCTAACCATAATCTTAACCGTAATCCTAACCTTAACACTATCCCTAACCCTAACCCTAAAAAAAAAAAACAAAAAAAAAAACATAACCATATCTGTAAACCTAACCCTAACACTAATAGTAACCCTAACCCTAACATTAACCCTCATGGTAACCCTAACACTGACACTAACTTTAACCCTTTACCTAACCCTAAACCTAATTCTCACCCTAACCATATCACAAACTTTAACCCTAAACCTAAGACTAACCCTAACCCTAAACCTAACACTAACCCTAAACCTAAAACTAACAGTAAAACTAACATTAATTGTAACACTAAACCTAACATTAACCCTAACCCTATCCCTAAACCTAACCCTAACCCTAACTTTAAAACTCACTCTAACCCTAATTCTAAACTTAACCCTAACATTAAACCTAACCCTAACCCTAACATTAACCCTAACCCTAACCAAAATTCTAACCCCAATCCTAACCCTAAGAGTAACACAAACCCTAACCCTAAACCTAATCATAACCATAACTGAAACCTAATCCTATCCGAATCTAACACTAACCCAAACCCTTACCCTATCCCTATAACTAACCCTAAACCTATAACACTAATGATGCCCTAATCCTAACCCAAACAGTAAGGAAAAACCATAACCCTAAACTTAATGGTAATACTAACCCTAAAACTATCCCTAAATCTAACACTAAGCCTAACCCTAAACCCAAAAACTAATAAAACCTCATCTTACCCGTAAACATAACCAAAACACAAACCCTAAACCTAAACCTAATCCTAACACTAACTCTAACCCTAACCCTACCCTAACACTAATTATAAGTTTCACCTTAATCATAACGCTAACCGTAACACTAACCCTAACCCTAATTCTAACACTATTCTAAACCTAACTCTAAACACTAACCCAAACACTAATTTTAACCCTAACCATAACTCTAAATGTAACACTAACTGTAACCATAAACCTAAACCTAAACCTTAATCTAACACTAACACTAACCCTACACTAACCCTAACCATAATCCTAACCCCAACACTAAACTTAACCCTAACACTAATCTTATTGCAAACACTAACACTAATCCTAACCCTAACACTGAACCTAAACCTTACCATAACAACAACACTGAAGCTAACCCTAACCCTAAATCTAACCCTAATCCTATCTGTAACCTTAACACTAACCCTAAACCTAACCTTAACTTAAATCTAACCCTAACCAAAACACTAAACCTAACAGTAACCCTAACCCTAAATCCAACCCTACCTATAAAACTAACCCTAATCCTAACCCTAACCCCAACATTAATCCTAACCCTAACCCTAACCATAACCTTTAGATTAACACTAACCATAAACCTGAAACTAACACTACACTAACCCTAAACCTAACCCTAACCCTAACCATAACACTAACCATAATCCTAACCCTAACATTAACTCTAAACCTATCACTAACCCTAACACTATCCTTAACCCTAACACTAACCCGAACCCAAAAACTAACACCAAACCTAAACCTAACCGTAACCCTAACACTCATGCTAAACCTAACCCTAACATGAACCTTAACTCTAACTCTAACACTAACACTAAACATAAACATAATCCTAATCCTAACCCTAACAGTAACCCTATACTTATCCCTAACCCCAATGCTAACACTAACCATAACCATAAACCTAACCCTAACACTAACTCTAACACAAAGTTTAACACTAACACAAACCCTAAACCAAACCCTAATCTTAACCCTCGCCTTAGCCCTAACCCAAACCCTAACCCTACCTAAAACACTAATCCTAACCCTAACACTTATCCTAACCCTAATCCATACCCTAACACTAAACCTAACCCTAACCCTAACACAAACCCTAACCCTAACCCTAACACAAATTCTAACCCTAACCCTAACCACCACCATAATACTAACCCTAAATCTAACCCTAACCCTAATGCTAACCCTAAACCTATTACCATACCTAACACTATACCTAACCCTAACCCTAACCCTAACACTAACTCTAACCATAAACCTAAACTTAATTCAAATCCTAAAGCTAACACTAACCCTAACCCTGTCCCTAAAACTAAACCTAACAAAAAACTAACACTAACCCTTAACCTAACCCTAAACCTTACCCTAATCCAAACACTAACCCTAACCCTAAACCTAAGACGAACCAGAACCCTAACCCTAACAATAACCCTAAATGTAACCCTAACCCTAATCCTAACCCAATCAATAACACTAATCCTAAAACTAACACTAAACCTAACACTAAAACTAAACATAACACTAACCCTAACCCTAACACAAACCCTAATGCAAACTCTAAATCTAAACTAATCCTAACACTAACCCTAATCCTAACCGTAACCCTAACACTAACACTAACACTAACCCTAATCTTAAAACAAACCCTAACCCTAAACCTAACACTACATCTAACCCTAATCCTAACCCTAACACTAATATTAACTCTAACCCTAATCCTAACTGTAACCATAACTCTAATAATAACCCTAACTCTAACACAAACCCTAACACTAACCCTATCACTAACCCTAAACCTAACTTTAACCCACAGCCTAACCCTAAAATTAACCCTAACACTAACCCTAAACATAACAGGAAATATAAACCTAAACCTTACCTAACCCTAAACCTTACCCTAATTTGAACAACAAACCTAATCCTAAACCTAACAATAACCCTAAGCTAACACCAAACCTAACAATAACCCTAACGCTAACACCAAACCTAACTTAATCATAAACCTAACACTAACACTAAACCTAACCTTAACACTAAACCTAAAACTAACCCTAACCCTAAGCCTAACACTAACCCTAACTATAACCCTAACCCTAACGCTAACCCCAACACTAACCCTATTCTTAATCCTAACTCTAAATATAACACTAAACCTAACCTTAACCCTAATTTTAAACCTAACCATAATATTAACACTAAAGCTAACACAAACCATAACCCTAACCCTAACCATAACCATAACCCTAGCACTTACCCTAACACAAATCATAACTCTAACCCTAATACTAACCCTAACACTAACCCTAACCCTAATCCTAACCCTAACTCTAAAACTATAACTAAACCTAACACGAACCCTAACAAGAACTCTAATTCTAACCCCAAAACTAACCCTAACCATAACTCTAAATGTAACCCTAAATAATCATAAACATAACCCTAACCCTAAACACGACACTAATGTAACACTTACCCTAACCTTAATCCTAACCGAAAAATCACACTAACTTGAACCCTAACCCTAACCCTAACTCTAAGCCTAACACTAACCCAAAATCTAACCCTAACCCTTAAACTAACACTTACCCTAACCATAACATTAACCCTTAAGCTAACCACAACCTAACATTAAACCTAATGCCAACCCTAACCCTAACCGTAACAAAAACCCTAACCCAAACCATAACCCTAATCCGAACCTAACCATAACCCTAAACTTTACATAACCCTAATTGTAACCATAACCCTAACTCTAACCCTAACACTAATTCAAAACCAAATCTTAACCCTAACCCTTACCCGAACCGTAACCCTATACTAATCCTAACTCTAAATTTAACAGTAACCTTAACCCTAACTATACCCTAACCCTAACACTAACCCTAACCCTAACACTAACCATAAACCTAATCATAACCCTACAACTAAATCTATGCCTCACTCTAACCTAATTCTAACCATAAAACTATTCCTAAAACTAACCATAACACAAAACCTAAACCTAATGCTAACCCTATCAGAAATGATAACCGTAATGCTAACACTAACACTAACCCTAATGCTAAACCTAGCCCTAAGACTAACCCTAACTCTACATTTAAACCTAACCTAGATCCTAACCATAACCCTAACCCTAAGCATAACCCTTATCTAAATCTAACCATAACCATAACCCTAACCCTAACCCTAACAATAAAACTAACCCTAACCCTAACTCGAATCCTAACCCTAACCTAACTCTAATTTAACCCTAACCCTAACCTTAACCCTAACCAAAACCTAACACCAACCCAAACCCTTACCCTATTCTTAACACTAACACAAACTCTATCCTTAACACTAACCATACCCTAATCCTAACCCTAATGATAAGAAAAATCATAACCCTAAACCTAACAATAATACTAACCCTAATACTATCCCTAACCCTAACACTAAACCTTACTCCAAACTTAATCCAATCGCTAACAGTAACCCTAACCCTAACTGTAAACCTAACCAAAACACAAACCCTAAACCTAAACCAAACTCTACCCTAACACTAATCGTAAGCCTCACCTTAAACCTAACCCTAACCCTAACTCTAACCCTAACCCTATTTCTAACACTATCCCTAAACCTAACTCTAACACTAACCCAAACACTAATCCTAACCCAAACCATAACCCTAAAAGTAACACTAACCTGAATCCTAAACCTAACACTAACCCTAACCTACCTATAATCATAAAACTAACAATAACCCTAAGCCTATGCCTCATTTTAATCCTCTTACTAACCATAACCCAAAACATAAATCTAACTTTAACCTTAATACAAACCCTAACCATAACACTTATCCTAACACAAATCATAACTCTAACCTAATACTAACCATAACACTAACCCTAACCTTAATCTTTACCCTAACTCCAAAACTAACCCTAAACATAACCCAAACTCTAATTCTAACTCTAAATCTTACGTAAAAACCTAACCCTAACCATAACTCTAAATGTAATCCTAAAACTAACCCTAAACTTAACCCTAAGCCTAACTGTAACACTAACCCCAACCCAAAAAGTAACCCTAACCTATCCGAAACCCTAACCTAACCCTAACTCGAACCATAAGCCTAACCCTTACCCTAAGCCTAACACTATCCCCAATCCTAACCCTAACCCTTAAACTAACACTTGCTCTAACAGTAACGCTAACCCTAAACCTAACCATGACCTAACATTAAACAAAAACCTAACCCTAATTCAAACCCTAACACTAACCCTAACCCTAACAATAACTCTAACCCTAACCCTAATGTAACCCTAATCCCAACCCTAACCAAAACCTAACCCAAACCATAACCCTAACCCTAACCTAACCCTAACCCTAACCCTAACTCTAACCCTAACACTAATTCCAACCCAAATATTAACACTAACCCTTAACCCAACCCTAACCCTATACTAACCCTAACCCTAACCTAACCCTAAACCTAACACTAACCTTAACCCTAACTATACCCTAACCCTAACACTCACCGTAAACCTAACCCTAACCCTAACCCTAACCGTAACCCTAAAACTAATACCAAGCCTCACTCTAACCCTAATACTAACCATAAAACTATCCCTAACCCTAACCCTAACACAAACCCTAAACCTAATCCTAATCCTATCAAAAATGGTAACCATAATGCTAACACTAATTCTAATACTAACCCTAATGCTAAAACTAACTCTAAGAATAACCTTAACCCTAAATTAAACCTAATGCTGATCCTAAACCTAACCCTAACCCTAAACCTAACCCTTACCTAAACATGACCCTAACCCTAACCCTAATGTAACCCTAACCCTAATCCTAACCCTAATTCTAACACAAACCCTAACCCAATCCAAAACCCTAAACCTAACCAAACCCTAAAACTAACCCTTACCTAATCCTAACCCTAATTCTAACCCGAACCATAACCCTAACCCACTCCCTAACCCTAATGCTAAACCTAATACTAACCCTGATTCAAACACTAACACTAACCCTAAACCTAACTATAACCCAAACCCAAACACTAATGCTAACCCTAAAAATAACCGTAAACTAAACACTAACCCTAACACTAATCCTAATTCTAACCCTAACTCTAACCCTAACCATAACCCTAACCTAACTTTCACCATCACCCTAACACTAACAGTTAACATAATCCTAAACCTAAACCTTACCCTAAACCTAATCCTAACCCTAGCCCTAACACTAACATAACACTAACATTAAACCTAACCCTAAACCTAACTTTAACCCTCACCCTAAACCAAAACCTAACATTAAATCTAACCCTATCCCTAACACAAACCCTAACCCTAATCCTAACCCGGACACAACCCTAACACTAACCCTCTCCATAACATTAACCCTAACCATAACACTAACTTTAACCCTAAACTAAACACTAACCATAACCTAACCCTAACCCTAACCACAACCCTAATGCTAACCCTAAAGCTAACCATCACCCTGACAATCATCCTAAGCCTCACCCTAAACCTAACCTTAAACCTAACACTAACCCTAACCCCAACACTAAACCTAACCCTAACCCTAATCCTAACTGTAACAGTAACCCTAACCCTTCTCCTAAACCTAACCCTACCCTAAGCCTAACACTAAATATAACCCTAATCCTAAACCTAACCCTAACACTCCCCCTAACCTCAACCCTAAACCTAAACCTTAAACAAACTCTAACCTTAATCCTAAAATGAACCATAAGTTGAACCCTAACCCTAAGGTAAACCAAACCCTAACCCTAACCCTAACACTAGTCTTAACCTTAACACTTATTGTAACCCTAACATTAACCCTAATTCCAACTCTAAAACTAACACTAACCCTCACTCTAACCCTAACACTAAATATAACCCTAACCCTAAACCTAACCCTAACACTAACCCTAATCCTAACCCTAAACCTAAACCTTACAGGAACCCTAACCTTAATCGAGCATGAACCATAAATCTAACCCTAACCCTAATTTAACCCAAACTCTATCCCTAACCCTAGAACTAATCTTAACCCTAACCCTTACCCTAACCCTAACACTAACCCTAAACCTAACACAAACCTAACCTAATCCGAACCTAAATCTAACCATAATCCTAAACATTATCATAACCCTAACCATAACCCTAACTGTAACCCCAACACAAACCCTAACCCTAAAGCTAACCCTAACCCTAAAACTAATACTAACTCTAACCTTAACCCAAACCCTATACCAAAATTTTACCCTAACCCTAACCATAACACTAACACTGACCATAACCCTAATCCTAACACAAACCATAACCCTAACCCTAACTCTAACCCTAAGAGCAACCCTAACCCTAATCCTAACCCTAACACTAACACTAACTCCAACTTTAACTCTAACCCTAACCCAACCCTAAAACTAACTCTAACTCTAAGCCTACCACTAACCCTAACAATAACCCTAATCTTAAGCCTAACTCTAATCCTCACCCTGATTCTAACCATAAGGTAACCCTAAACATAACCCTAATACTAACACTTGTTAAAGTCTGTAAACAAGTCAGGATGGTGCCTGGCATTTTGCCAGGGGGAGTAGTTTGTGACGTAACGCCAGCGAGCCATTAAGTGTGGAGATTCCTTATTGGTTGACTGCTATATCTAGTTTATGTTAATTAGGATAAGCTTTGTGGAATGTATACATACCCCTCCTGTCCTACAATAAATGGCTTCCACTCCTGCTGTATCAACGTACACAAGTTGTTCGTCACCCCCCGGTTATTTTGCTGCAGCTGGACTGCGGCAAACACTAATCCTAAACCTAACTATAACCTTAACCCTAACACTAACGTTAACCCTAAACCTAACTTTAAATCTAAAGCTGACCCTAACCCTAATTTTAACCCTAACACGAATCCTAAACCTAACCCTTACCCTAACCTAAACCTAACTCTAAACCTAACCCTAACATTAACCCTAACCCTAACCTTATCTAGAACCCTAACACTAACCTAACCCTAACCCTAACTCTAATGCAAACCATAACCGGAATCTTAAACAAAATGTTAACATAACCCTAAAACGAATCCTATCCATAACCCTAATCCTAACCCTAAACCTAACCCTACACTAACACTAATTTTAACCGTAAGCCTAACCCTAAACATAACCCTTACCCTAAAACTTAACTTAACACTTATCCTAACACTAAACCTAACACTAACCCTAAACCTAATCCTAACCATAACACTATACCTAACGCTAAACCTAACCCTATTCTAAACCATAACTCTAACCCTATCCCTAACGTATCACTAACACTAACCCTCTTTCCCTAAACCTAAACCCAACCTGGACATAACCCTAACAATAACCCTAACCTTAACCTAACCCTAACCTAAACCTAACCCTAACCCTAACCCTAAACCTAACCCTAACACAAACCTTAAACTAACCCTAACACAAACCCTAGTCCTAACAGTAACTTGAAGTCCAACACTAACCTTAATCCTAAACCTAAACCTAAACATAATCCTAACCATAACCCTAAACCTAACTCTAAACCTAACCCTAACACTTACTATAACCCTAAACCTAACTCTAACCTAACACTAACCCTAAGCCTCATCGTAACCTGAACCCTAACCATAACACTAACCCTCACTCTAACCCTACACTAACCCTAAATCTAAGTCTAACACTAATGCAAAACAAATCCTAAACCCAACCATAACCCTAACTCTAACTTAATTGTAACCTTAAACCAAAACCTAACCCTAATCCTAATCATAACATTAACCCTAACCATAACACTAAACCTAAACCTAACACTAACCTTAACCCTATCCCTAACCGTAAGCCTAACACTCACCCTAACCCTAACCCTAAAAGTAACACTAACTCTAATCATAACACTAACCCTAACCCTAACCTTAAACTTTACCTTAACCAGAACCCTAACACTAACACTATCCTTAATCCTAACACTAACACTAAACCTAACATTAACCGTAACCCTAACCAAACTCTAACTGTAACACAAACCCTAACCCTAACCATTACCCTAACCCTAAACTAACACTAACCTAACACTAACACTAATCCTAAACCAAATCTTAACTATAAACATAAACCTAACCTTAATAAACACTAACTCTAACCCTAAACCTTACACTAATCCTAACCCTAACACAAACTCTAACCCTAACCCTAACAGTAACACTAACCCTTACCCTAAACCTAAACCTAACTCTAAACCTAACCCTAACACTATTCCTAACCCTAACTGTAACCCGAAACCTAATGCTAACCATAATACTAAACCTAAGCCTAACCCTAATCCTAACCATAACACTAACCCCAACCCTTATCTAACCCTAACAGTAACCCTTAACCTAAAAATACCATCAACCTTAATCCTAACCCAAAACCTAAACTGAACCCTAACCCTAACCCTAACACTAAACCAAACCCTAACACTATCCCTAATCCTAACCCTTACATTAAAACTAAACCTAATTCCTAACCTGTCATTAACCCTAATCCTAACCCTAACTCTAAACCTAAACCTAATTATAACACTAAACCAAACACTAACGCTAACCCTAGCTTTAACCCTAACACTAACTCTAAACCTAAAACTAACATTAACCCTAATGCTAACCCTAAATAGACCCCTATGCCAAACCCTAACCCTAACCTAAATCCAACCCTAACCCTATCCTTAATACGAATCCTAAACCCAAACCTAACCCCAATGCTGACACTAAACCTAACCCTAACTCTAATCCTAACCCTAAACCTAACTTAACCCAAATCCTAACACTAACCCTAACCCAACCCTAACTTACCCTAGCCCTAACCCTAACACTAACACTAACTCTAATTATAACCCTAAACCTAAACCTAAATCTTATCCTAAAACTGAACCTAAACCTATCACTAACCATAATCCTAACCCTAACACTATCCCTAACACTAACACTAACCCTAATCCTAACCCTAACACTAACCGTAATATAAACCATAAAGTTAACCATAACACTAACACTAACCTAACCTTAATCCTAACCCTAAATTTACATTAAACCTATCCCTACACTAGCCCTAATTTTAAACTTAACCCTAACACTAACACTAACCCTAACACTAACCCAAAACCTAATTCTAACCCTAACACTGACCCTAACCCTATCACTAACACGAACTCTATCCCGACCCTAAAACTAACCCTAATCCTAACCTTAACCTTAACCCTAATCCTAAACCTAAAACCAACCCCAACACTAACCCTAATCCTAAACCAAACCCTATCCCTAACACTAACTCTAAATCTAAATTTAATTATAACCCTAAACCTCAACCTAAACCTTATCCTAACGCTGAACCTAACCCTAACACTAACTCTAACCCTAATTCTAACACTATCCCTAACACTAACACTAACACTAACCCTAATCCTAACCGCAACCCTAACCCTAATCCTAACCCTAACACTAATCATAACATAAACCGTAAACTTAACCATAACCCTAACACTAATCCTAAATGTTACCATAAACCAAACACTAACCCTAAACCTATCCCTTACACTAACACTAACCCTTAACAAACACGGACCCTAACCCTCACCCTAACCATAATCCTAACCCTAACCTGACCACTATCCCTAATCCTAATCATAAACCTAATACCAACCCTAACACAAACCATAATCCTAACCATAACCCTAACCTTTACGTAATCCTAACCCTAACTTTAACACTAACCCAACCACTAAATCTAACCCTAACTCTAATGGTAACCCTAACCATAATCCTAACCCTATCACTAACCCTAACCCTAAACCTAACACTATCCCTAATTTTAACACTAACCCTACTCTTAACCCCAACAATAACACTAACCATATTCCAACCGTAACCCTAAAACTAAACCTAAAACAAATCCTAACCCTAATCCTAAACCTAACACAAACCATTACACTAACCCTAACACTATCCCCAACCCTAACCCGAACCGTAACTCTGACACTAACCCTAACCCTAACTGGAAACTAACCCTCACCCAAACCCTAATATTAACCCTAACCCTAACCCTTTTTCTAACACTAATCCCAACCCTAACCATAAACCTAACACGAACACTAACCCTAACCCTCACACTGAACATAACACTAACCCTAACACTAACCCTAACCCTAACTCCAAATCTATACCTAATCCTAAACCTAACACTAAGACTAACACTAACCCTAACACTAATCCTAAACCTAACCATAACATGAAACATAACCCTAACACCAACCCTAACCCTAAACCTAATCCTTACTCTAAACTTCACCCTAACCTTAACCCTATCCCTAACACTATCTCTAACCCTAATCCTAACACAAATCCTAAACCTAAGTCTAACCCTAAGTGCAACACTAATCCTAACTCTAACCTTAACCCTAACCTAAAACTTACACCTAACCCTAACACTCAACCTAGCCCTAACCCTAACATGAAACCTAACACTAACTCTAACAGTAACCCTAACAGAAAACCATAACTTAACACTAAACCTAACAGAAAACCTAACACTAACCCTAACCTTAACACAAATCATAACCCAAACCACAACCCTAAACCTAACCTAATCTTAACTCTAACCCTTACCTAACCTTAACCCTAACCCTTAACCTAACACTAACCCTAAACCTGCCCTATACCTAACATTAACCTTAAACTTAACCCTAAACCTAAGCGTAACACTAACTCTAATTTAACTCTAACACTAATCCTAAATGTATCCCTAACCTTAAACCTAACACTAACCCTAACCCTAACACTAACACAAACCCTAACCCTAACCATAACATGAACACTAACCCAAACACTAATCCTAACCCTAAACCTAACCCTAATTCTCACCTTAACACTACCCCTAATGCTAATTCTAACCCTAACACTAACCCTAATTTTAACCCTAACCCTGATCCTAAACCTATTCCTAACCCTAAACCTAACAAAATACTAACCCTAACACTAACACTAACCCTAACCCTAAAACGAACCCTAACCCAAACACTAACCCTAATCCTAAACCTAACCCTAATTCTCACCCTAACACTACCCCTATCCGTAACTGAAAAACTAACACTAACATTAACCCTAACGCTAAATCTAACAAAACCCTAACTCTAACCCAAACCCTATCCCTAACACAAACCCTAATCTAAACCCTACAATGAACCCTATAACTTACACGAACCCTACCCCTATTACTTACCCTAAACTTAACACTAACCCTAAGTATAACACTAAAACTAACCCTAACCCTAATTTAACCCTATGTTAACACTAATACTAAACTTACTCCTAACCCTACCCTAACCCTAACCCTAACCCTTACCCTACACTCACCCTAACCCTTACCCTAACCCTAAACCTAACCCTTAGCCTAACCCTATTCTTAACCTTATCACTAACCCTAACTCTAACCTTAACCCTAACTCTAAAACTAATCCAAACGTAACCCGAACTCTAACACTAACACAAACACTAACCCTAACCCTAAACCTAACACCAACCCTAACCCTAACCCTAATTCTAACTCTTAAACTAACCCTAACCCAATCCCTATCCCTAATTCTTAAATCCATAATTCTAGGGGTAGGGGTTAGTGTTAGGTTTAGTGTTAGGGTTAGGGTTTGGGTTAGGGTTATCCCTAATTCTAAAACTAAACCTGAAACTAACCCAAAACTGTACCCTAACACTAACCCTAACCCTTAGCTAATACTAACCCTAAGCCTAACCCTAACACTATCATTAACACTAACCATAACCCTAGCCCTAAACCTAAAACTAACCCTAACTTTAACACTAACCCTAAACCTAACCCTAACTCTAACACTATCGCTAATCCTAACACTAAACCTAACCCTACCCTTGACCCTGAAACTAACTCTAATCCTAACCCTAACTCTAACCCTAATCCAAACATAAACCTAAACCTAACCCTAACCCAAACCCTAACCCTAACACTAAACCTAACACTAACCCCTACCCCAAAGCTAAACCTAACGCTAATCCTAACCATAACCCTATCCCTAACATATCACTAACTATAACGCTAGCCCTAACCCAAACCCTAACACTAACCCTAACCCTATCTCTAACCCTAAAACTAAACCTAAAAGTAACCCTAACCCTAACACTTACCCTAAATCTATCCCTAAAAACCCTAACCCTAACCCTAACTTTAATCCTAACCTGAATCCTAACCATAATTGAAACCCTAGCCCAATCAGAAACCCTAACACAAACCCTAATCCCAAATGTAACCTCAATCCTAACACCAATTTTAACCCTAATATAAACATAACACTAACCCTAACACTAACACTAACCCTAAACATAAACCAAACCCTAAAGTTAACCCTACTCATAACAATAAACCTAACCCTAACCCTAACAGTAAACCTAACCCTAACCCTTACCAAACTCATAAACCTTACCCTAACGCGAACCCTTATCCTAAACCTAAACCAAAACCTAACACTAACCCTAACACTAAACCTAACCATTACCAAAACCCTAAAACAAACACTAACCCTAATCCTAACTCTAACCCTAACCCTTACACTCACCCTAAACCTAACCCTAAACCTAACACTAACCCAAACCCTAACCCTAAATTTAACTTTAAACCTAATCCTAACCGTAAGCCTAAACCTAACTCTAACACGAAACATAACAAAAACCCTAACCCTAAACCTAACCCCAACCCTAACAAAAACCCTAACCCTAACCCTAATTCTAACTCTAATTCTAACCCTTACCCTAACTGTAAGACAAACCCTAAACCTAACACTAACCCTAATATTAATCATAACACTAATCCTAACCCTAACATTAAATGTAACCCTAAACCTAACAGAAACCATAACCCTAACCATAACCATAACTCTATCCAATCCCTAAGCCTAACTCTACTCTATCCCTAACCTAAACCTAACACTACCCTAACGCTATAGTTAAACTTAACCCTAACTCTAACCCTAACACTAACACTTACCCTAACCCTAACCCTAACCGTAACACAACCCTTATCCTAACCTAACACTAACTTAACCCTAACCCGAAAAGAATCCTTAACCCTAACCCTAACCCTAAATCTAAATCTAAACCTAAAACAAACCCTAACCCTAACACTTACCCTAACCTTAACCTACCCTAAAACTAACCCTAACCTGAATCCTAACAGTAACTTAAAACCTAACCAAAATCCGAACCCTAACACAAACACAAACCCTAAACTTTACCGTAACACTAATCGTAACTCTAACACTAAACATAAATCTAACACTAACACTAACCGTAAAACTATCTCCAACCGTCACCCTAACCCTTAACTGAACACTTACCCTAACACTAACCCTAACCCAACCCAAACACTAATCCTAACCCTAACACTAACCCTATACCTAAGTGTAACTCTAACCCTAACCCTTTCACGAAATATAAATCTAACCCTAACCTAAAACCAACCCTAACACTAACCCAAAACTAAACCCTAACACTAACACTTACCCTAACACTAACCCTAACCCTAACCCTAACAATAACTTTAACCTGAACCCCAAACCTATCCCTAACAATAACCCTAACCCTAACCCTCACACTAACACTCACCCTAACTCTACCCAAAACATAACACTAACCCTAACAGTAACCCTAACACTAATACTAACTCTAACCATAACGCTAACTCTAATCCTAATACTATGCATTAACTTAAATGTAACCCGATCCCTAATGATAACACAAACACTAATCCCAAACCTAACTCTAACCCTAACACTAACCCTAACCCTAACCATATTCATAACACTAACCCTAAACCTAACACAAACCCTAACCATAACCATAAACCTAACCCTAACTTAACCCCTACCTTAACCCAAATCTAACCCTAACCCTAACCATAAACATAACACTAACCTGAAACCTAACACAAACCTTAAACCTAACAAAAACCCTAACCCTAACCCTAACTTAACCCTAACCCTAACTCTAACCATAATTTAACTCTTACCCTAACCCTATCCCTAATTCTAACCCTAACCCTCAAACTTACCTTAACCCAAAACCGAACCCAAAATCTAATACTGATTCTAAACCTAACCCTAAATCTAATCCTAACACAAACCCTTACCCCAAACCTAACCCAAAACTACCCATAACCCTAAGCCTAACACTAACCCTAACACTAACCTTAAACCTAACACTAAACCTATCACTAAACCTAAACCTAACACTAACCCTAATCCTAACCCTAACAGTAACCCTAACCCTAACCCTAAAACAAACCCCAACCCAAACCATAACCCTAAACGTAACCTAACCCTAACCCTAACTCTTACCTAACGCTAACACTAAACTTAACTCTATCACTAACACTAACACTAACCCTAAGGTTAATCCTAACACAAACCCTAATCCCAATTCTAACACTATCAGTAACCCTAAAACTAAACCTAACCCTAAACCTAACTTTAACCTTAACCCTAAATCTAAACTTAATTTTATTCATAACCCTAACCCTAACCCTAAACACCTAAACCTATCACAACCATGAAACCAAAACTAAAACCTAACACAAACCCTAACCCTCACCTAACCTTAACTTTTACACTAACCCTAAACCGATCTGTAACCCTAAATCTAAACCTAATCCCTTTACATAACCCTAACCCAACCTAAACCGAAACTAACACAAACCCTTAACCTAACCCTAAACCTAAAACAAACCCTAGCCCTAACCCTAACATTAACCTTAACACTAACCCTAACCTAGCCCTAACCCTAACCCTAATTCTTAAACTAACCCTACCCTTAACCCTAAACTTATCCTAACACTAACCCTAAAAGCTAAACATAACCTTAATCTAACCCTAACCCTAACCTTCACCCTATTCCTAACCCTAACACTAACCCTAAACCGAACCCTAACAGTAACAGCAACCCTAACACTAATCATAATCCTAAACACTACCTTAAAAATATCCCTAACCCTAACATTATCCCTAACTCTAACTCTAAACACTAACACTAACACTAACCCTATCCCTAAATCTAACACTAAACCTAACACTAACCCTAACCCTAACACCAACCCCAAAGCAAACCCTACACAAACACTAAACCTACACTAATCCTAATCCTACCATAACACTAACACTAAACCTAACTCTAACCCAAACACAAACCGTAACCCTAAACCTAACACTAAACCTAACCCTAACTATAACCCTAACACTAACCCTAACATTAATCCTAACCCTAACCCTAATCGTAATCCTAACTGCAACCTTAAACCTACTACTAACCCTAACCCTAACTCAAAAACTAACACTAACCCTATCACTAAACCTAACCCTAACTCTAACGCAAAGCCTAACCCTAACACTAACCCTAACCCTAACCTGACCCTAAATCTTACCTAACCCTAAACCTTACCCTAACCAAACAATAAATTTGACCCTAACCTAACAATAACCCTAATGCTAACACCAAACTACCCTAATCATAAACATAAAACTAACACTAACCCTAACCATTACACTAAGCTAATGCTAAAACTAACCCTAACACTAACCCTATCCTTAAACCTAACCCAAAATATAACACTAACCCTAATCCAAACCCTAATTTTAAACCTATCCATGACCTAGCACTAACCCTAACACTAACCATAACACTAATCCTAATGCAACCCTAACACTAACACTAACCCTAACCCTAAACCTACCCTAATCCCTACCCTTAGACCTAACCTGACACTGACCCTAACACTAAACCTAACCCTAAATCTAACACTAACACTAAACTTAGCCCTAACCCTAACCATAAAATTCAAGCCTAATCCTATCTGTAAACCTAACACTAACCCTAACCCTAACCTTAACTTAAATTCCTAACTCTGACCCTAAAAAATCCCTAACCCTAACAATAACACTAAACGTAACCCTAACCCTAAACCTAAATCCAACCTTAACTTTAAAACTACCCTAATCCTAACCCTAAACCCAACACTAATCCTAACCCTAACCCTAACCCTTAGGCTAACCATAACCCTAAACCTAACACTAACACTAATCCTAAACCTAACCCTAACCCTAACCATAACACTAACCATAACCCTAACCTTACCACTAATTCTAAACCTATCACTAACCCTAACACTATCCTTAACCCTAACCTTAACCCTAACCAAAAGACTAACGCCAAACCTAACCCTAACCCTAACCCTTAGGCTAACCATAACCTAAACCTAACACTCACTAATCCTAAACCTAACCCTAACCCTAACCATAACACTAACCATACCCCAACCCTACCACTAATTCTAAACCTATCACTAACCCTAACACTATCCTTAACCCTAACCTTAACCCTAACCAAAAGACTAATGCCAAACCTAACCCTAACCCTAACACTCACGCTAAACCTAAACCTAAGGTAAACCCTAACCCTAACTCTAACCCTAACTGTAAACATAACCCTCACCCTAACCATAACACTAACCATAAACTTATCCCTAACCCTAAGGGTAACACTAACCGAAACCATAAACCTAACTCTACCACTCACCCTAACATTAACTGTAATGCAAAGTTTAAAACTACCACTAACCCTAACCCAAAACCTAATCCTTACTGTAACCCTAGCTCTTACCCTAACCCAAAACGCTAACCCTAACTCAAACCCTAAACCTAACCCTATCACTAACCCTAACACTAACCCTAACCCTAACCCTAACCCTAACTCTAACCCTAACACTAAACCTAAGCCTAACCATAACCTTACCCCTACCCCTAACCCTAACACTGAACATTACCCTTACCATAACCCTAACCCTAACACTAACATTAACCCTTTTCCTAACACTAACCCTAACTCTAAACTTATAATAACCCTAACACTAACCCTAACCCTAATCCTAATGCTAAACCTAACACTAGCCTTAACGCTAAAACAACCCGAACACTAACCCTAATGCTTACCCAAACCCTAACACTAACCCTAACCTTCACCTTAACCCTAACACTAAACCTAACCCTACCCCAACCTAATGCTAATTCTAACCACCAATCCCAAACCTAACCCAACCATAATATTAACAGTAACCCAAACCGTAAAACAAACAGTAATCCTAACACTAACTGTAACACTAACCCTAAACCTAACCCTAACACTAACCTAACCCTAACCATAATCTTAACCGTAATCCTAACCTTAACACTATCCCTAACCCTAACCCTAAAAAAAAAAAAAAAAAAAAAAAAAACATAACCATATCTGTAAACCTAACCCTAACACTAATAGTAACCCTAACCCTAACATTAACCCTCATGGTAACCCTAACACTGACACTAACTTTACCCTTTACCTAACCCTAAACCTAATTCTCACCCTAACCATATCACAAACTTTAACCCTAAACCTAAGACTAACCCTAACCCTAAACCTAACACTCACCCTAAACCTAAAACTAACAGTAAAACTAACATTAATTGTAACACTAAACCTAACATTAACCCTAACCCTATCCCTAAACCAACCCTAACCCTAACTTTAAAACTCACTCTAACCCTAATTCTAACTTAACCCTAACATTAAACCTAACCCTAACCCTAACATTAACCCTAACCCTAACCAAAATTCTAACCCCAATCCTAACCCTAAGAGTAACACAAACCCTAACCCTAAACCTAATCATAACCATAACTGAAACCTAATCCTATCCGAATCTAACACTAACCCAAACCCTTACCCTATCCCTATAACTAACCCTAAACCTATAACACTAATGATGCCCTAATCCTAACCCAAACAGTAAGGAAAAACCATAACCCTAAACTTAATGGTAATACTAACCCTAAAACTATCCCTAAATCTAACACTAAGCCTAACCCTAAACCCAAAAACTAATAAAACCTCATCTTACCCGTAAACATAACCAAAACACAAACCCTAAACCTAAACCTAATCCTAACACTAACTCTAACCCTAACCCTACCCTAACACTAATTATAAGTTTCACCTTAATCATAACGCTAACCGTAACACTAACCCTAACCCTAATTCTAACACTATTCTAAACCTAACTCTAAACACTAACCCAAACACTAATTTTAACCCTAACCATAACTCTAAATGTAACACTAACTGTAACCATAAACCTAAACCTAAACCTTAATCTAACACTAACACTAACCCTACACTAACCCTAACCATAATCCTAACCCCAACACTAAACTTAACCCTAACACTAACCCTAAAACTAATCATAAACCTAACACTAAACCTATCCTTAACCCTAACCCTAACTTTAACCCTAACACTAACCCTAAACCGAACCCTAACCCTAAGCCTAAAGTAACCTAACTCTAACCCTAAAAGTAAACCTAACACAAACCCTAACCCAAAACATAACCTTAACCCTCATGTAACACTAACCCTAACCGTTTCCTAACTTTAACCTTAACCCTAACCCTAACACTGAACCTAACATTAACCCTAACCCTAATCCAAAACTAACCCTAACCTCCACTTTATCCTTATCACTAAACCTAACCCTAACCCTAACACTAAATCTAACTGTAACCGTAACCTTAACCATAACACTAACCATAACCCTAAACCTAACAAAAACCCTACCCTACCCATAACCATAAAACTAACCCTAAATTTAACCCTAGGCCTCACTTTAACTCTCTTAATATCAATAACCCAAAACCTAAATCTAACTTTAACCCTAACGCAAACCCTAACCATAACACTTACCCTAACACAAATCATAAGTCTAACCCTAATACTAATCCTAACCCTAATCCTAACCCTAACTTTAAAATTAACCCTAAACATAAACCGAATTCTATCTCTAACTCTAATTCTAACCCTAAAACTACCCTAAGGATAACCCTAAATATAATTCTAAAACTAAACCTAAACTTAAACCTAACCCTAATAGTTACTCTAACCCTAACATTAACCCTAACTCAAAAAGTACACCTAACCTATCCTCAACACTAACCCTAACATTTACTCAAACCCTAAACCTATCCCTCACCCTAAGCCTAACACTAACCTCATCCCTGAACCTAACCCTTAAACTAACACACTAACAGAACACTAAACCTAAACCTAACCATAACCTAACATTAAAAATAATCTCAACCCTAACCCTAACCTTTACACTAACCCTAACCCTAACCCTAATATAACGCTAATCCTAACCCTAACAAAAACCCTAACCCAAACCATAATTCAAACCGTAACCTAACCTTAACCCTAAACCTTGCATAACCCTAATCCGAACACTAATTTAAACCCAAATCTTAACACTAACCCTTACCCCAAACCTAACCCTATAATAACACTAATCCTACCCGTAACCCGAAACCTAACAGTAACCTTAACACTAACTACACCCTCAAACTAACCCTAACCCTAACCCTAAAGCTAAACCTAAGTCTCACTATACCCTAACTAACCATAATACTATTCCTAACCCTTACCCTAAAAAACCCTAAACTTAATCCTAACCATATCACAAATGATAACCCTAATGCTAACACTAATTTTAACACTAACTCTAACGATAAAACTAACCCTCAGACTAACCCTAACAATAAATTTAAACCTAACACTGATCATAACCTTTACTCTAACCCTAAACCTAACCATTTCCTAAATATTACCCTAACCTTAACCCTAAAAATAACCCTAACCCTAACCCTCACCGTAACGCTAACCCTACTGTAACTCTAACCCTAACCTTAATTCTAACACAAACTCTAACCCAAACCATAACCTTAGACCTAACCTAACCCTAAACCTACCAGTTTCCTAACCCTAACCCTAACCCTCACCCGAACCCTAATGCTAACCAGCTCCCTAACCCTAATGCTAAACCTAATAGTAACCCTAATTCAAACACTAACACTAAACCTAAAACTAAGTTTAACCCAAACCCAAACACTAACACTAACCATAACCCTAACCTTAACACTATCCCTAACACTAACACTAACCCCAACTGTAACCCTAACTCTAACCTAACACTAACACTAACCCTTACCCTAATCCTTATTCTAACCCTCACCCTAAACCAAAACCTAATACTAAAAGTAACCATATGCCTAACAAGAAACCTAACCCTAATCCTAACCCAAACACAACCCTAACAAACCCTCTTCATAACACTAACCCTAACCATAACTCTAACACTAACCCTAAACTCAACACTAACTTTACCTAACCCTAACCCTAACCTTAACCAAAACCCTAATCCTAACCCTAAAGCTAACCCTCACCCTGACACTAACCCTAAGCCTCACCCTAATCCTAACCCTAAACCTAACACTAATCCTAACCCAAACACTAAACCTAAACCCTAATTCTAATCCTAAACATAACACTAACACTAACCCTAATCATAACCCTAACCATAACACAAACCCTAACCCTAACCCTAACACTAATCCTAAACCTATCCCTAACCCTAACAGAAACCCTAAAATAACCCTAACCCTAACACTAAACCTAAATCTAAACCTAACCTTAACACTAACCCGAAAGCTAACACTAACCCTAACCTAACACTAACTTTGACTTAACCCTAACCCTAACCCTTACCTAACCCTAATGTAACCCTAACCCTAACTGTTACCTAACCCTAACCCTAACTCTAACTCTAACCCTAACCCTAACACTAACCCTAACCCTAACCCTAACTCTAACCCTAACACCAACTCACTCTAAACCTAACCCTATCACTAACCCTAAGCCTAAACCTAAGCCTAAACCTAACACTAAACTTAACACTATCCCTAACACTAACATTAACCCTAATGTTAACAATTAACATTTAATTAACAATTAACACTAACCCTAACCCTAACACTCACCCTAACCCTAAAATTAACCCTAACACTAACCATAAACTTAACATTAATTCTAACCCTAATACTAACCATAATGCTAACCCTAACCTAAACGTAACACTAAGCCTTCCTTTAACCACAATCCAAACACTAAACCTAAACCTATTCCTAATGCTAACAGTATTCCTAAATCTAATCCTAAATATAAACCTAACACTAACACTAAGCCTAACCTTAAATTTAAATTTAACCCTCACACTAAGCTTAACCCTAACCCTATCAGAAGACCAAATCTTAACTCCAAACCTAATCCTAACACTAACCCTAAAATTAACCTTAAAAATAAAACCGACCTAACACTAACCCTAACCCTAACCCTACCATGAACCTTAACCCTAACCCTAAGTCTAAACAAACCCTAACCCTAAACCTAACCCTAACCCTAAGACTAACCCTAAACCTAACCATAACCCTAACAATAAACCTAAACCTAACCCTAACCCTAAGCCTAGCGTAAACCTAATCCTAACCCAAACCATACCCCTAACACAAACCCTAACCAATCCCTAACCCTAACCCCAACACTAACCCTAATGCTAAACCTAACCCCAATCCTAACATTAATCCTAAACCCAACCCCAAACCTATCACTAGTCATAACACAAACTCTAACCTGAAACCTAACAGTAACTCTATACTTAACCCTAACCCTAACTCTAACACTAACCCTAACCCATGTGTAACCCTAAACCTAAGCCTAAACCTAACCTTAAGCCTAACTCTAACCCTAATACTAACCATACCATAAACCTTACCCTATTACTAAACCTAACACAAACCATAACCCTATCCCTTACCCTAACACAAATCATATCCTTCACCCTAACACTAATCCTAAAACTAACCCTAACCCTAACCCTAACTCTAAAACTGACCCTAACTTTAACCTGAACAATTACCCTAACACTATCCCTAAAACTGACTCTAACCATAACCCTAACCCTAAACCTAACACGAACCCTAACGATAACATTAACCATATCTGTAACACTAACCCTACCCCTAACCCTAGCCCTAACCCTAAAACTAACCCTAAACCTATACCTAACTCTAAATATATTCCTACCCTAACCCAAACACTGACATGAAACGTAACCTTAAACCTAAATCTAAACCAAACACTAACCCTAAACCTAATGCTAACACGAATCCTAACCCTAACCCTAACCCTACCCTAACTCTTAAACTAACCCTAAACCTAACACTAACCTAACAATAACCATAATCGTAACCCGAACCCTAACCCTAACACTAACTAACCCTAACCTTTACATGAACCATAAATCAGACCCTAACAATAACCATAACCTTAACTGTAACCCTATCCATAACACATCCTAAACTTAAACCTAATCCTATCCCTAACAGTTAACCCTAACTGTAACCCTAACACACCCTAACACTAACCCTAACCCTAACCTTAAACCTAATCTTTACTTTAACCATAATCCTAACCATATATCTAACCCTACCATAACTTTGAAACTCACCCTTCCCCTAACACTAACCCTAACCCTAACACTAAGCCTAAACTCAACACTAAAAATTATCCAAACACTATTTTTAACACTACCTCTAACCGTAATTCTAACCCTAACCCTCACCATAACCCTCAATATTACCCTAAAACAAACCCTAACCCTAAACCTAACACCAACCCTAAACATTAACCTGACACTAACCCTAACCATAACACTAAGCCAAAACCTAACCTTAACCCTGACACTAACCCCAATTCTAGCTCTAACACTAAACCTAACCCTAACCCTAATCGAACACTAACCCTAACACTAACCCTATCTCTAACCATAACTCTAACACTAACACTAACCATAAATCTAAAAGTAAACCCAACTGTAATCCAAACACTATCTCTAACCCTAACCTAACTGTAACCCTAACCCTGACATAAAACTAACCCTAAACCTAACCCTAACACTAACACTAATTTTAACCCTAACACTAACCCTAACGCTATTTCTAAACCTAAGCTTAAACATAACCCTAAACCTAACACTAACCCTAACAGTAAAACCAACACTAACACTCTCCTGAGACCTAACCCTAACTCTAACACTAACCTCAACCCTAACCTTAACCCTAACAATAACCCTAAACCTAACACTAACTCTAACCCTAATACTAACTGTATTGCTAACCCTAAACCTAACCCTAACACAAAACATAAACCTAACCCTAACCCTACTACAAACCATAACCCTAACCCTAACATTAATCATAACCCTAACTGAACACTAACCCTAACCCTAAACCTATCCCTAACCTTAACACTATTCCTAACTCTAAATGTAATCCTAACTCTAACATTAACAGTAAGCCTAACTCTAAATCTAACCCTAACACTAACACTAACACTAACTTTAACCCTAACCCTAACACGAACCTTAACCCAAATACTATCCCTAACCCTAAACCTAACCCTAATTCTCACCCTAACACAACCCCTAACCCTATCCTTAACCATAACCATAACACTAACCCTAATTTTAACACTAACACTAATCCTAAACCTATCCCTAACCCTAAACCTAACACTAACACTAACCCTAACCCTAAACTAACACTAACCCTAACCATAACCATAACTCGAACCCTAACCAAACACTAAACCTAATCCTAAACCTAACCCTAATTCTCACCCTAACACTACCCCTAACCCTAACCCTAACTGTAACACTAACACTAACATTAACCCTAACGCTAAATCTAACAAAAACCCTAACTCTAACCCTAACCCTATCCCTAACACAAACCCTAACTCAAACCCTAGGAGGAACCCTATAACTTACACGAATCCAACCCCTATAACTTACCCTAAACCTAAACCTAACCCTAAGCATAACACTAAAACTAACTCCAACCCTAATTTTAAACCTATATTAACACTAATACTAAACATACTCCTATCCCTACGCTAACCCTAACCCTAACACTTACCCTAACACTCACTCTAACCCTTACCCTAACCCTAAACCTAACCCTTAGCCTAACCCTATTCTTAACCTTATCACTAACCCTAACTATAACCTTAACCCTAACTCCAAAATTAATCCAAAAGTAACCCTAACTCTAACACTAGCACAAACCCTAACCCTAACCCTCAACCTAACACCAACCCTAACCCTAACCCTAACCCTAACTCTAACCCTAATCCTAACTCTTAAACTAACCCTCACCCGTTCCATATCCCTGAACTTCACCCTAATTCTAAAACTAAACCTGAAACTAACCCAAAACTGTACCCTAACACTAACCCTATCCCTTACCTAATACTAACCCTAATCCTAAAGCTAACCCTATCATTAACACTAACCCTATCCCTACCTTTAAACCTAACACTAATCCTAACTCTAACCCTAATCCAAACATAACCGTAACCCTAACCCTAACCCAAACCCTACCCCTAACCCTAACCCTCCACTTAACACAAACCAAAGCCCTAAACCTAACACTAACCCTAACCCAAACCCAAACCCTAATCCTAACTCTTAAACTAACTCTAAACCTGCCCTGATCCCTAACCCTTATTCTCACCCTAATTTTAAACTAACGCTGAACCTCACCCTAACGCTAACACTAATCCTAAACCTAACCATAACCCTAACACTAGCACTAACCCTAACCCTAACGCTAACACTAAACCTATCTCTAAAACTAAACCTAAACATAATACTAATTCTAACCCTACCCTAACATGAACCCTAACACTAACCCGAATTCGAAACATAACCCCAACTCTAAACCTAACCTTAACACTACCCCAAACCCTAACTCTAATCCTAACCTAAACCTAACCCTAAACCTAAACCTAACCCTAATCCTAATCATAACCGTAACCCTAACCATAACACTAACCCTAAACCTAACACTAAACTTAACCCTAATCCTTACTCTAAACCTGACCCTCAAATTAACCCTAACTCTATTAGTAATACTAACTGTAATCATAAACATAAACCTAACCCTAAACTTTACCTGAACCCTAATCAAATACGAATACTAACCCTAAACCTCACCCTAACACTAACCCTAACCCTAACCCTAAAACTAACGCTAAGCCTAACCATAAACATAAACCTAAACCTAACACTAACCCTAACCCTAATCCTAACCATAATATGAACCATAAAACTAATCCAAGCCCTAAGTAAACCTAACCCTAACACTATTCCTAACACAAAACCTAACCCCAAACCTAACCCTAACCCTAATGCTAACCCTAACCATATCCCTAACCCTAACCTAACCCTGTGCCTAAACCTAACCCTAGCCCTAATCCTAATCATAACACTAACCCTAACAATAACACCAATCCAAACCCTAACCCTAACCATTATTCTAAAATCTAACCAAAATCTAACCCTAACCCTATCCTTAACACGAACCTTAAACCCAAACATAAACCCAACCCTAACACTAACCCTAACCCTAACCTTAACCCTAACTTAACCCTAAGCCTAATACTAACATTAACCCTAACATTCACCCTAACCCTAACACTAACACTAACTCTAAATATAACCCTAAACCTAAAACTAAATCTCACCCTAACATTGACCCTAACACTAACACTAACCCTAACACTAACACTATCCCTAAACCTAACACTAACCCTAATTCTAACACAAACCCTAACCCTAATCCTAACCCTAACACTAACCATAACATAAACCAAAAAATTAACCATAACACTAACCCTAACCTAACCCTAATCCTAACCATAAATTTACACTAACCCCAACCCTACTGGAAATCTAACCCTAACCCAAACCCTAACACTAACTTTAACCCTAACCCTAAAACTTACTCTGACCTAATGCAAACACTAACACTAACCCTAACCCTAACTCTAACCCTAACCCTAACCCAAACCTATACCCTAACCTAACACTAACCCTAATCCCAAAACTAACACTAACTCTAATACTAAACCTAATTAAAACCCTAAAACTAACTCTAACACTAACCCTAATGCTAACCCTAACTCTAACACTCACCCTAACCCTAACCCTATCCTTAACCTAACCCGAATCCTAATCCTTGCCTAAGCCTAACACTAACCCTGACACTAACACTAATCCTAAACCTAACAATAACCCTAAACCTATCTCTAACCCAGACAGTAATCCTAACCCTAACCCTTATTCTAACATGAGCCCTAACTCCAATTTTAACCCTAACACTAATCCTAACACTAACTGTAACCTTATCCCTAACCCAATTTCTAACCTGAACACAAATCCTAATCCAAATGGTAAACCTAAAACTAATCTAACCCTAACCCTAAACTTTACATAACACTAACACTAATCCTAACAAAACCCCAACCCTAACCCTATCATTAAACCTATCCATAACCCTAACAGTAAACCTAACATTAACCCTAACTGTAACCCTAACACTGACCCTAACACTAACCCTAATCCTACCCTAACCCTAACACAAACCCTAAATCTAATCCTAACCCTAACCCTTAACCTAACCCTAACCCAAACCATAATCCTAACCCTAACTCTAAACCTATCCCTAAACTTAACCCTAACCCAAACTCTAAGCCAAATCTTAATGCTAACCCTAACCCTTATGCTAAGACTAACACTAAACCTAACCCTAATGCTAACACTAAACCTAACTGTAAAGCTAAACTAATCCTATCCATATCCCTAAACCTAAACGTAACACTAACCCTAACCCTAACTCTAACACTAACCCTAAAATTGACCCTAAACCTAGCACTATACCTTACCCAAACCCTAACCCTACCCTAACACTAACCCTAACAGTAACCTAACGCTTACACTAACCGTACAACTAAACCTTATATGAACCTAACCCTAACCCTAACACTATCCGTAAACCTAACCCTAACGCTAACCCTAACACTCACCTAATTCTAACCCTAAACCTAACACTAACCATAACCCTAAACCTAACACTAATCCTAAACCTAACTATAACCCTAACCCAAACACTAACGCTATCCCTAATCGTAACTCTAACCTTAACACTAACTCAAACTGCAACCCTAACCCTAAACCGAATCCTAACAGTAACACTAAACCTAACCCTATCCCTAATCCTAACCCTGCCTCTCTTTCTATCCATTACCCTAAGCCAAACCCTCCCCCTAATGCTACCCTAGTCCTAACACTAATCCTTAGTCTATCCCAAACCTTAACTCTTTTACTACTTCTAACCCTCGGTATCATTCTAGCTTTAGCCTTAACCCAAAACTGACCCTTATTCTGACTCTAACACTAACCCTAGATCTAAACCTGACACTAACCCTAAACCGGACCCTAACTCTTCCCCTACCAGTAAACCTATACCTAAACCTAACAGTAACACTAGCACTAGACCAAACCTAATATTATATAGAGTTATAATTCTAGCCCTAGCCCTAAACAAAAACCTTGAACTGGCCCTAACAATAACCCTTAACTGAACACAAAGGCTAACCCTATCCCTAGACTCAACGCTATTCCTAATTCTGGCCCTAACACTAATCCAAACACTGACGCTTACCCTAACACACCCTAGCTCTAAACTTATCCTAACTCAAAACCTAACCCTAACACGAGACTTATCCATAACCCTAACCCTAAAACTAGCCATAACCATAACCCGAGCTCTTACATTACGCATAGCCCTAACGCTAGCCATAAACATCACGCAAACCTAGCACTTATCCTAGCCCTAAACCTAGCCCTAATTGTAACCCCAACCATAACCCTAGACCTAACCCTAACCCTAATCCTCAACCTAGTCCTAAACCTAGCTCAAACTCTTTCCCTAATCATAAAACTAACTCTAACCCTAGCCCTGACTCTAACCCAAACCCTAGCCCTAGACCTAACCCTAGCTCAAACCCTAATACTTACCCTAAATCTAACCCTGACACTAACCCTAGGCCTAACCCTAACCCTAGCCATAAACTTAACCTTAACTCTAGTCCTAACCTTAGCTCTAACCCTATTCATTACCCTAAAGATAAGCCTAAACCAAATGCTAACCCTAGGTCTAACGCTAACCCTATCACTAACAATAACCATATCCATTACTCTAAACCTAACCTGAATCCTAAACCTAACCCTATCCATTACCCGAATCCTAAACCGAACCCTAATGCTAATACAAGCCTTAACCCTAAACCTTAACCTAAACCAAACCATACACAGACACTTACCCTAATAAAACACTTTGCTCTAAACCTGACCCTTATCCAAAACCTAACCCTTACACTAGACCTAGCCATAACCTAATCATAAAGTTACCACTTACTTTGAACCTAGACCTGACATTAGCCCTAGCCCTAATCTTAGCCCCAGCCCTAACACATAACCTCATCCTGGCACTAAACCTAGCCTTAATCCTAACCCGAACCCTAACCCTAGCCATAAATCAAATTCTAACCCGAACCCTAGCTCTAAACCTAGGTATAACCCCCTTCCCCTAAATCTAACCCTAACCCTAACACTAACACTTACCATAAACCTAGCCATAACCCTAACACTAACCCTAGCGCTAATCCTAGCCCTAATTTAGCCCTAACCCTAAACCTACCCCTAACCCTAGCCCAAAGAATAACTCTAGTCGCACCCCAGTCCTATTTCTAGTTCTAACCCTATCCGTTACCCTAACACTAGCCCTAACCTTAACCCTAATGCAGACCCCAAGCCTAAACCTAGATCTAACCATAACAATAAATAAGCCTATACCTCCTTATACCACTAGCCCTAACAATATTGGTAATCCTAAAACTAGCCCTAACCCTAGCCCTAGCCCTAAAATAAAACTGAGCCATAGCCTTAACATAACCCAAGCCTAATGGTAACGCTAGACCTGACATTTGCCCTATCCTTAATTCTTACCCTAACCCTAACACAAAACCTAACCCTACACCTAGCTTTAATCCTAGCCCTAAGTAGAGTTGTATCCCTAACCCTGATCAGTAACACTGATCCTGACTCTGACCCTAACACTAACCCTATCTCTAATCATCTCCTTAAACCTAAACCTAGTCTAAACACTAGACCTTGAGTAGACCTAATGCTATCTCTAATCATAACCCTAGTTCTTACATTAGCCATAGTCCTACACTAGCCCTAACCTAACCAAAAACCTAGCCCTAATCTGAGTCCTAACTCTGTTTTTAATCATAGCCCTAACCCTGTCCCTAGCCCTAACACTTAACCTAAACCTAACCCTAAGCCTAAACCTTGTCCTAACCGGAAACCTAAACTGAATCACAGCCCTATTCCTAACCATAACACTAGCCTTCAACCAAGATATAATTTTATCCATTACACTAATCATAACCCTAAGACTAGGCCTAACCCTAACAATAGCCCTAACATAACCATAACCCTAGTCCCAACTGTAGCTCTAATTCTATCCATTACCTGAACCATATCTTTAACCAAATTCTATCCCTAGGCCTAACTCTTACCCTATGCCTTACCTAACACTGTCCATTATACTAAACCTAACCTGAACCTGAAACCTAATCATATCCATTACCCTAACCCTAATGCTAATTTTAGCCCTATCCCTAAACCTTAACATAACCCATAACCTAACCCTGAATCTGACCCTAATAATACCCCTAGCTGTAAACCTGACCCTAACCCTCAACATAACCCTTACAATAGACTTGATCATAAACCTAAACTTAAAACTATCCCTAACCATAACCCTAGAACTGACATAAGCCATAGATCTAATCCTAGCCCTAACCCTAGCACAAACCCTACACCTAATCCTAGCCCTAATACTAGACTTAATCCTAATCCTAACCTTAACCAGAGCAATAAACCCTAATTTTATCCCATGCCCTTGCCCAAAATGTAGCTGTAACATCATACTTTACCCTAAACCTAATGATAACCCTAAACCTAGTCCTAAACCTAGGCCTAAACCTACCACTAACCATAGCTCTAATCTAGTCCTAATTTAGCCCTAATCCTAAACCTAATACTATTCCTAGCCCTAAGACAACTCTAACTCTCGCCCTACCCTATCCCTAGTTCTAAACCTATCTGTTATCATAACCCTAATCCTATCCCTATCCCTATCCCTAGCCCCAAACCTAGCCCTAACCTTCACCCAAGCCCTAAAACTGGATCTAACCCTAATCTTTAGCCTAAAGCTCACTCTAATACTAGCCCTAACCCAAATGCTAATTGGAAAACTAGCCTTAACACTACCCTAGCCCTAAAACGAAATTGAGCCATAACCCTAACCTTAACCCTTAACCTAAACCAAACCCTAACCCTATACCTAGCCCTAAACGTAGTCCTAATTTGAATCCTAACTCTAACCCTAGAAGTAACCCTGACCCTTACTTGGACCCTAACAGTAACTCTAGTTCTAAACATTGACCTAATGCTAACCCTAGAACTAGCCCTAATCGGAATCCTAGTACCTTCATTAGCTGTAGCCCTAATGCTAACACAAATCGTATCCCTATTTCGAGCCCTAAACCTAGATTTAACCCTAACCCTAACTCTATCTCTAACTCTATCCCCCTTACCCTAAGCCAAACCCTCAACCTAATGCTACCCTAGTCCTAACCATAATCCTTAGCCTACCTCAAACCCTATCTCTATTACTAGTCCTAACGCTAGCCCTCATTCTAGTTCTAACCCTAACTCTAACCATGTCCCTTATTCTGACCCTAACACTAACCCTACATCTAAACTTGACACCCTAAAGCGAACAGTACCCCTACCCCTACCGGTAAACCCATACCTAAACCTAACAGTAACACTAGCACTAGACTAAACCTAATCCTAAATAGAGTCATAAATCTAGACTTAGCCCTAAACAAAAACCTAGCAGTAGCCCTAACAATAACCATTAACCTAACGTAAAGACTAACTCTATCCCTAGACCCAACGCTAGTCCTAAATGTGGCCCTCACCTTAAACCTAACCCTAACCTGACAATGACAGTTATCCTAAAAAAAAAAAAAAACAAAAAAAACCCTAGCTCTAAATCTTATCCTAACCCAAATCCTAACTGGAACACTAGACTTATCCATATCCCTAACCCTAAAACTAGCCATAACCATATCCCTAGCTCTTAATTTATCCATAGCCCTAATGATAGCCATAAACCTCACACAAAACATTGACCTTATCCTAGCTCTAAACCTACCCTTATTGTAACCATAATCATAAGCCTAGACCTAACCCTAACCCTAACCCTTGCCCTAACCCTAATTCAAGCTCAAACTCTAACCTTAATCTAAACATAACCCTAAACCTAACATTAGCCCTCACTCTAACCCTAACACTCAAGCTAGCCTAATCCTAGCTCAAACGCTAACACTTACCCCAAACTTAACCCTGACATGAACCCTAGGCCTAAACCTAACCCTAGTCCTAATTCTAACCTTAACTCTAGCCCTAACCTTAGCTCTAACCCTATCCATCACCCTAAAGATAAGCCTAATCCAAATGCTAACCCTAGGCCTAACACTAACACTATTGCCCTAGCCTTAAAACACTATTGCTAACACTAACGCTATTCATTTCTCTAAATCTAACCTGAACCCTAAACCTAACCCTATCAATTACCCTAACCCGTACCCTAATCCTAGTCCTAATTCTAACCTTAACCCTAGCCCTAACCTTAACTCTAACCTTATCCATTACCCTAAAGATAAGCCTAACCCAAATGCTAACCCTAGGGCTAATGCTAACACTATTGCTAACACTAACCCTATTCATTACTCTAAACCGAACCTGAACCCTAAACATAACCCTATCAATTATCCTAACCTGGACACAAACCCTATCCCTTACACTAAATCAAGCCTTAACCCTGAATCTTAACCTAAACCAAACCCTACTAGAACTCTGACCCTAATAATACACCTAGCTTTAAACCTGACCCTTAACCTAAACCTAAACCTTACACTAGACTTAGCCATAACCTAACCCTAAAACTAATCATAACCATAAACCCAGACCTGACATTAGCCCCAGCCCTAATCCTAGCCCTAACCCTGACACAAAAACTAGTCCTCATCTTAGCCTATATCTAGCCTTAATCCTAACCCAAACCCTAACTCTAGCCCTATCTTTAACCCTCGCCCTAGACCTGAAATTAGGTATAACCCCATCCTTTCCCCTAACCCTATCACTAACTCTAACCCTAACACTAACCATAACTCTAGCCCTAATATTAGGCCTAAACCTAACACTAACCCTAGCACTAATCCTAGCCCTAATTTAGCCCTAACCCTAAATCTACCCCTAACCTTGTCCTAAGACTAACTCTAACTCTCCCCCTAGACCTATTTCTAGTTCTAATCCTATACATTACAATAAACCTAACACAAGCCCTAACCTTAGCCCTAACCATAGCCCTAGACCCTACCCTGGATCTAACCATAACTCTACGTTTGACCCTAACCCTAAGCCTAATCCTCAACCTACCACTAGACCTAACACTATCACTAATCCTAAAACTAGCCATATCCCTAGCCTTATGCCTTAAACAAAACCGAGTCATTGTCCTAACACTAAATGTTAACCTAAACCAAACCCTAACTCTAAACTTAGCCATAACCTTCTATCTCTAATTCATGTCCTAGGCCTAAAATTAACCCTGACCCTGACTTATATTCTAACACTAACCTTAATTCTAAATATCACACTGACCCTAAAGATAGCGCTAACACTAGATCTAGACCAAATACTAACTCTAATCATAACCTTAGTTTTTATATTAGCCCTAACCCTAACCCGAGCCCTAAACCTAGCTCTAACTCTATCACTTACCCTAAGCCAAACCCTATCCAAAATGCTAACCTTAGTCCTAATCCTAATCCGTAGCCTAATCCAAACCCTAATCCTATTACTAGTCCTAACTCTAGCCCTCATTCTAGCTCTAACCCTAACTCAAACCCTTACCCTAACACAAACTCTCAGTCTAAATCTGACCCTAACCCTGAACCAAACCCTAAAACTAGCCCTACAATTAAACTTATACCTAAACCTAACCCTAACAGTAGCCTAATCCTAAATATAGCCATAACTCTAGACCTAGACCTAAAAAAAAAAACCCTGAGCCCTAGCCTTAACATAATCCTTAACCTAAAGCAAATACTAACACTATGCCTAGACCTAACTCTAGTCCTAATTTTGCCTTTCACCTTAAACGTAACTCTAACCTGAACACTGACCCTAACATTAACACTAAACCTAGCTCTAAACCTGAACCTATCCCAAAACCTAAACCTAACACTAGACATAGCCATAACTCTAACCCTAAAACTAGCTCTAATCAGAACCCTAGATCTTACAATTACACATAGCAGTAAACCTGGGCCTAAACCTAACACAAATCCTTTCCCTAATCTGAGGCCTAATCCTACCATAAGCATAACCGTAATCCTAAATGTAGCCCTTACCCTAACCCTTGCCTTACACATAACCCTAGCTCAAAGCCTAACCCTTAGCCTAAACATAAGCCTAGCCCTATTCCTAAACCTAAACCTAACCTTAGACCTAATCCTAAACTTAACCCTAGTACTAACACTAGCTCTAACCCTAACATTACCCTAAAACTACCCCTAACCCTAATAATAACCCTAGCCCTAAACCTAACCCTATCCCTAACCCTAATCATAAACCTAAAACTCGACCTAACCCTAAACCTAAACCTTGCCATAAACTTAACCATAACCCTTACCATAAATCAAAACAAAACCTATCCCTAAACCTAAATTTAACCATAACCTAAATTTAACGCTAAATCTAATCTTACATCTAATCCAATACATTACTCTAAAACTAACCCTAACCCTAATGAAAACCCTAGCCCTAACCACAACCATTGCCCTAACCCTAACCATAACCCTAACCCAGACCTAACACTAAACCTAACACTCACCCTAACCCTAACCATATCTTAATCCCTAACCCTTACCCTAATACTAAAACTAGCCCTAGCCCTAACCATAACACTAACTCTAGCCCTAACCCTAACACTAAACCTAGCCCTTATCCTAGCCCTAATTTAGCTCTATGCCTAATCCTATCCCTAACCCTAGAATTAAGACTAATGATAATTCTCACATAAGACTTATACCTACTTCTAACCCTATACATTATGGTAACCCTAACCCAAGCTCTAACCCTAGTCATATCCCTTGCACTATCTTTAGCCCAAGTACTAACTCTGGATCGAAACCTATATCTAAAACTAACCCTAACCCGATGCCTCACCCTAACCCTGAAACTAGCTCTAACCCTAATGCTAATCCTAAAATTAGCTCTAACCCTAGCCCTTGCCCTAAAACAATACCGAGCCATACCCCTAACACTAACACTTACTTTAGACCAAAACCTAACCCTACACTAGCCCTAACCCTAGCTCTAATTTGAAACCTAACCCTAAACCTAAACCGAACCATGACCCTGACTCATATCCAAACACTAAACCTAGCTCTAAATATCACCCTAACCTTTAACCTAACGATAATACTAGACCTAGCCCTAAACATTAACCCTAAAACTAACCCTAATTGTAACCCTAGTTCTTACAATAGCCATAACCATAACACTAGCCCTAACCCTAATATAAAACTAGCCCTAATCCAAGCCCAAACACGAGCTTTAACCCTAAACCTAACCATAACCCTGGTCCTAACCCTAGCTCTAACCCTATCACTTACCCTAAGCCAAACCCTCACCCTAAAGCTAAACGTATTCTTAACACTAATCCTTAGCCTAACCAAAACACTAAGTCTATAACTAGTCCTAACCCTAGACTTCATTCTAGATCTAACCATAACCCAAACTCTAACCTTATCCTGACCATTATTCTGACCCTAACACTAATCTTAGGTTTAAATCTAAACCTAACCTTAAAGCGAAACCTAACACTAGCCCTCCTGGTAACCTTATAACTAAACCTAACCCTAATACTAGACCTAGACCTAAACCTAATCATAAATCTAGCCATAACTATAGCTCTAGACCTAAAGACAAACTAGACATAGCCTTAACAATAACCCTTAACCAACCCAAACTCTTACCCTACATCTAGACCTAATCCTAGTCCTAATTCTGGCTTTAACCCTAACCATTACCCTACCCGAAAATTGTCCCTGACACTAACACTAATCATAGCTCTAAACTTCACCCTAACCCTAACACTAACCCTAAAACTACACATAGCCATAGCATTAACCATTAAACTAGTCCTAATCATTACACTAGTTCTTACATTAGCCATAGCCTTAACCTATCACAAAAGAGAGCCCTAATCCAAGCACTACCTTAGCTTTAACACTAAACATAACCCTGACAATAACCCTAGCCCTAACCCTAGCTCTAACCCTATTCATTACCCTAAGATGACTATAATCCTTATGCTAACCTTAGGCGGAACCCTAATCCTTGCACTAGCCTTAACCCTATCCATTAACCTACACTTAAACTGAACCCTAAACCTAACTCTATCTCTAAACATAAGACTAATTTGAGCCCTAAACCTAAACCTTAACTTAACCCAAACCCTAAAATGACACTGACTCTAATAATACCCATAGCTCTAAACCTGACCCTAACAAGAAACTTAAATTTTACATTAGACCTAGCCTTAAACCTAACCCTAAAACTATCCCTAACTGTATCTTAGACCTGAAAATAGCCCTACTCCAATCCTAGCCCTAACCCTAATACAAAACTTAGCCCACATCCTATCCATGAACCTCACCTTAATCATAACCCTAACCCTAACGTTAGCCCTAACCTTAACGCTAAATCTCACCCTAGTCCTAAAAGTAGCTATATTCCCATCCATTACCCTAAACCTAACCCTAACCCTAAACCTAACACTAACCCTAGGCCTAACCCTAACACTAACCCTAGCCCTAATCCTAGCCCTAATTTAGCCCTATCCCAAACCCTAACCCTAGCCCTAAGACTAACTCTAACTCTCAAACTAGCCCTATACCTAGTTCTAACCCTATCCCTTACCATCACCATACACCTAGCCCTAAACATAGCCCTACCCTAGTCGTATACTTAGCCCTATCTCAAAATCTATATAGAAATCTAACTCTAAATTTAACCCTAACCCTAAGACTAAATCTAACTTTAACTCTATTCTTATCCCTAATCCTTTACATAAGCCTAAATCTCACACTTACACTAGCCCTAACCCTAAGACTAATCTTAAAACTAGCCCTAACCCTACCCCTAGCCCTAAAACAAAACCGAGTCATAGCCCTAAACTTAACCCTTATCCTAAACCAAACCCTAACCCTAAACCTAGCCCTAACTCTATCCCTAATTATAGTCTAACCCTAACCCAAAAACTAATCCTGACCTTGACTCTGACCCTAACACTAACCCTGGCTCTAAACATCATCATCACCGTAAACCGAACTTTAACACTAGACCTAGACCTAACTCTAATTCTTTAACTACCTGTAATCATAAACCTACTTCATACTTTAGTGGTAGCCTTAACCCTAGACCTAAACTAACCCAAAACCTAGCCTTAATCCTAGTCCTAAACCTAGCTATAATCCTAAACTTAAACCTAACACTAACCCAAACACTAGCTTTAATTCTATACATAACCTTAGCCCTAACCTTAGGGCTAACCCTATCCATTACCCAAATGATAACTCTAACACTTCTGATAACCCTAGGCCTAACCCTAACCTATACATTACACTAAACCAAACCTAAACCCTAAACCTAACACTGTCATTACCCTAACCCTAAATCTAACACTAATTCGAGCCTGCACCTAAACACTAACTTAACCAAAACCCTAATCCTGACCCTGATTCTAAAAATAACCCTAGATCTAAACCTGACCCTAACCAAAAACCTAACCCTTACACTGGACCAAGCCATAAACCTAAAACTAAATCTATCCCTAACTGTAACCCTAGACCTGACATTAGCCATAGCCCTAATACTATCCCTAACCTTAAAACAAATCCTAGTCCTCATCGTAGCCCTAAAATAGCCTTAATCATTACCCTAACCCTAACCGTAGTTCTAACCCTAATACTAACCTTCGTATTGACCTAAACCTAGCTATAATCACATTCTTAGCCTAAACTGAACCCTAACTATAACCCTAACCCTAATGTAACCTTTGCCTTATTCTTAGCCCTAGCACTAACCCTAGATCTAAAACTAACTCTAAATCTAACCCTAACTCGATGCCTAATCCTAATCCTAAAACTAATTCTAACCCTAGCCCTAACATAACCCTAGCTGTAACTTAGCCCTATCACTAATCCTAACCCTAACCCTAGTCCTAAGACTAACGCTAACTCTCACACTAGCCCTATCACTCGTTCTAACCCTGTCCCTTACCATAACCCTAACCCTAGCCCTAACTCTAGTACTAACCCTTGCCCTATCCTTATCCCTAGCACTAACCTTAGACAAAACATAATCTAAATCTAGCCCTAATCCGAAACTTAAGCCTACCCCTAACACTAGCCCAAACCACAATACTAATTCTAAATCGAGCCCTAACCCTAGTCCTAGCCCTATAACAAAACTGAGCCATAGCTCTAACCCTAAGCATTACCCTAAACCAAGCCCTAACCTTACACCTAGACCTAACCCTAGCCCTAATTTGAGTTGGAAGCCAAACCCTAAAACTAACACTGAACCTGACACTGACCCTAACACTTATAGCTCTAAACATCACCTTAACCCTAAACCTAATTCTAACACTAAACCTAGCACTAAATCCCTAAAACTAGCCCTAATAGTAAACCTAGTACTTACATTAGCTGTAATCCTAAGCCTAGTTCTAACATAAACTCAAACCTACCCCTATCCAAGCCCTAACCCTATCTTTAAACCTAACCTAACCCTAACACTATCCCTAATTGTAACCATAAATCTAGCCTTAAACTGATCTCAAACTCTATCCATTACCATAACAATAGCCCTAACCATAATGAAAACCCTAGGCATAAACCTAGCCCTATCCCGAATCCTAACACTTCCATTACCCTAAACCTAACCTGAATCCTAAACCTAACCCTATCATTACCCTAACCCTTATCATAAAACTAATTCAAGCCCAAACTTGAAACCTTAACCTATCCCAAACCCTAAACCATACCTTGACCCTAATAATACCCCTAGCTCTAAACTTGACCATAACCCAACACCTAACCCTTAGCCTAGACATAGCCATAAACCTAATCCTAAAACTATCTTTAACCATAATCCTGGACCTGAAATTAGATCTAGCCATAATCCTAGCCCTAACCCTAAAAACATACCTAGCCCTAAATCTAGCCTTAATCATAACCCTAACTCTAGCCCTACACCTAAGCTAATTGTAACCTTCACCCTACCTCTAAACCTAGCTGTAATGTCATCCTTTACTCTAAATTTAAACCTAACTCTAACCCTAACCCTAGGCTTAAGCTAAACACAAAACCTAGCCTTAATCCTAGCCCTAATTTAGCTCTATCTCTAATCCTATCCTAACCCTAGCCCTAAGACTAACTCTAACTCTTGCCCTATCCCTATCCCTAGTTCTATCCCTATCCACTACTGTAAACCTAACACTAGCCCTAACACTTGCCCTAAATTTTGTCCCAGCCCTAACCATAACTCTAAATCTAACCGTAAACCCAAACCTAAGCCCAAAACTAATACTAGCCATAACACTTAATGCTAATCATAAAACTAGCCCTAACCCTAATTCTAGCAGTTAACCAAAACTGAATAATAGCCCTAACCCTAAACCTTAACTTAAACTAAACACTAACACTTCACCTAGACCTAAACCTAGCACTAATTTGAGTCCTAAGACTCACCTTAAAACTAATCTTAACCCTGACTCATATCCTAACACTCACCCTAGATCTAAACATGGCCCTAAACTCAAACCTAACACTAACATTAACAATAGCCCTAATTCGAGTCTTAACGCTAACCCTAAAACTAACCCTGACCCTGACTCCTATCCTAACAAGAACCGTAGCTATAAATATTACGCTAACCTTAAACCTGACCCTACCACTCAACCTACCCCTACCCCTAACCCTAAAGCTAACCCTAATTGTAACCCTAGTTCTTACATTAGCCGTTACCCTAATCCTAGCCCTAACCTAACACAAAAACTAGTCCTAAACCGAGCCCTAAACCTAGCTTTAACTCTAATTTTAACCCTAACCATAGCCCTAACCTAATCAATCCCTTACCCTATGTGAAACCTTAAAACTAAGAGTAACCCTAGACATATCCCTAGTCCTTAGACTAACCAAAACCCTAACCCTATTAATAGTCCTAACCCTAGCCTTCATTTTAGCTCTAACACTATACCAAACCCTAACCCTAACCCTGTCCCTTATTCTGACCCTAATACTAAACCTAGGTCTAACCCTAACCCCAAACCTAACCCACAATTTACCATAATCTTATCCCTACACCTAACTCTGAATGTAACTCTCAGCCTAGCCCTAATCATAGCTCAGAACCTAACCCTTATGCTAAACATAACCCTAAACCTAATCCTAGTTCTAACCCTCACCTTAACCCTAACACAAGACCTAATCCTTGGGCTGGGGAATGGCTCAAGCAGTAGCACCCTTGCCTGGCATGCATGTGGCCTGGGTTTGATCCTCAGCACCACATACAAACAAAGATGTTGTGCCCGCTGAAAAATTAAAAAATAAATATTAAAAAATTCTCTCTCTCTCTCTCTCTCTCTCTCTCTCTCTCTCTCTCTCTCTTTTTTTAAAAACGGACCTAATCCTAACCATAAACCTAGCCATAAAAATAACCCTTACTATAATGCTAACCCTAGGCTTAACCCTAAACCTATCGCTTTCCCCAAACCTATCAATTACCCTAAACCTACCCTGAACCCTAAACCTAACATAATCATTACACTAACCCTAACCCTAATGCTAATTCGAGCTCTAAGCTAACCTCAAACCTAAACCAAACCTTAACACTGACCATGACTCTAATAATTCCCTTAGCTATAAACCTGACTCTTACCCTACCTAACACTTACACTAGACCTAGTCATAAACCTAACCCTAAAACTATTCCTAACTTTAACCCTAGACCTGATTTTAACCCTAGTCTTAATCCTAGCCCTAAACCTAACACAAATTCTAGCCCTTATCCTAGCCTTAAACAGATATTTCATTTTATCCCTATCCAAAACCCTTGGCCTAACCCTAACACTAATCCTAGCCCTAATCTTAGCCCTAATTTAGCCCTATCCCTAATCCTAACCCTAACTCTAGCCCAAAGACTAACTGTAACTCTAACCCTAACCCTAACCCTTTTTCTAACTCTATCAGAACCCTAATTTTAGTTTTAACCCTTGTGTAATCTTAACCCAATTCATATCCCTGGCCATAACCCTGGATCTAACCCTAACTATAAATGTAACCCTAACCCTAATCCTTAACCTAAACCTAGAAATAGCCCTAACGCTAATGCTAATTCTAAAACTAGCTCTAACCCTAGCTCTATCCCTAAAACAAAACCGAGTCATAACCATAACCCTAACCCTTAACCTAAACCAAACCCTAACCCTTCACCTAGCCCTAACCATATCCCTAATTCTAGTCCTAAACCTATTCCAAAAACTAACCCTGACCCTGACTCTGACCCAAACACTAACCCTGGCTCTAAACATCATCATCACCGTACACCCCAACCTAACACTAACCCTAGCCCTGACTCTAACCCTATAACTAGCACTAATCATAACCCTACTTCACACATTAGTGGTAGCCTTAACCCTAACCCTACCTAACCCCAAACCTAGCCTTAATCGGAGTCCTAAATCTAGCGTTAACCCTAAACTTAAACCTAACTCTAACCCCAAACTAGCCCTAATCCTATACATAACTCTAGCCCTAACCTTAGGTATAAACCTATCCATTACCCTGACAATAACCCTAACCCTTACGCTAACCCTAGGCCTAACCATAACCCTATCCATTACACTAAACCAAACCTAAACCCTAATACTAACCCTGTCATTACCCTAATCCTAAATCCTAACCTAACCCAAACCCTAACCCTGACCCTGACCCCAAAATAATCCTAGATATAAACCTAAATCTTACCCTATATATAATCCTTACACTGGAACAAGCCATCAACCTAACACTAAATCTAGCCCTAATGATAACCCTAGACCTGACATTAGCGCTAGCCCTTAATACTATCCCTAACGCTAACACAAACCCTAAACCTCATCCTAGCCATAAACCTAGCCTTAAACATAACCCTAACCCTAACTAAGCCCTAACCTTAATACTAACCCTTGCCCTAGCCCTAAACCTAGCAAAGACCACATCCCTTAACCTAAACATAACCCTAAATCTTACCCTAACCCTTTTATCACAATTGCCCTATCCTTAGCCCTAGCTTTAACACTAGATCAAAACCTAACTTTAAATCTAACCCTAACTCGATGCCTAAGCCTAAAACTAGCCCTAACCCTGATGCTAATTTTAACCTAGCCCTAACCCTAACCCTAACACTAACCCTAGTCATAATTTAGCCCTATCCCTAACCCTAAACCTAATCCTAGCCCTAAGAATAACTAATTCTCACACTGGCCCTATCACTCGTTTTATTTCTATCCATTCCCATAAACCTAACCCTATTCCAAATCTTAGTCCTAACCCTTGCCCTATCCTTAGCCCTAGCACTAACCTTAGATAAAAACCTAACTCTAAATTTAACCCTAAACTGAAGCCTAAGCCTAAATCTAAGACTAGCCCTAACCCTAACACTAATCCTAAAAATTTCACTAACCCTAACCCTAGCCCTAAAACCAAACCGAGCCAAAGCTCTAACCTTAACCCTTAACCTAAACAAAGCCCTAACCCTACACCTAGCCCTAACCCCAGCCCTAATTCGAGTTTTAAGCCAAACCCTAAAATTAACCCTGACCTTTAGTCTGACCATAACACTAACTCGAGGTCAAAACATCACCCGAACCCTAAACCTAAACCTAACAGTAAACCTAGCCATAAAACACTAAAATTAGCTGTAATCATAACCCTAGTACTTACATTAGCCATAACCCTAACCCTACACTAACTTAACCCAAAACCTAGCCCTAATCATAACCATAACCCTAGCCCTAAACTGATTTCTATTGTTACCATAACCCTAACCCTAAACCTAATGCTAATTCAAGACCTACCTTTAAACATTAACCTGTCCAAAACCCTAACCCAGAACTTGACCCCAATAATACCCCTAGCTCTAAAACTCATGCTAACCCTAAACCTAACCCTTACACTAGACATACCCATCATTCTAACCTAAAACTATATTTAAGCATAATTTTGGACCTGAAATTAACCCTAGCACTAATCCTAGCCCTAACCCTAAAAAAAAAAAAAAAACAAATAAAACCCTAGCCCTCATCATAGCCCTAAACCTAGCCTTAATCAGAACCCTAACACTAACCACAGGCCCTAAACCCAATTCTAATCCTCACCCTACCTCTAAACCTAGCTATAAAGCCAATCCTTACCCCAAACTTTGCCCTAACTCTAAACCTAAACTCTAAACTCTAACCCTCACCCTAACCATAACCATAACTCTAACCATGAGCCTAACACTAGGCTTAAATAAACACTAATCCTAGCCCTAATCCTAGCCCTAATTTAGCCCTATCTCTAACCCTAACCCTAACCCTAGCCCTAAGACTAACTCTCACCCTAGTCCTTTCTCTAGTTCTAACTCTATCCCTTTCCATAACCCTAAACCTAGCCATAACCCTTGTCATATTCTTAGTTCTGGCCCTAACCCTAGATCTAACCCTAATTCCAAATTTAACCCTAACCCTAAGCCTAAGCCTAACACTAACATTAGTGCTAACCCTAACCCTAGGACTAAAACAAAACCGAGTATGAGCCCTAACCCTAAACCTTAACTTAAACCAAATCCTAACACTACAACTAGACCTAACCCAGCCCCAATTCAAGTCCTAACCCTAACCTTAAAACCAAACGTGACCCTTACTCATATCCTAACACTCTCCCTAACTCTAAACACCTCCCTCACCTTAAAATGAACCCTAATAGTAATCTAGCCCTAATTTGAGTCCTAACTCTAACCCTAAAACTAAGCCTGACCCTGACTATTATCTTAACACGAACCCTAGCTATAAATATCACCATAAACTTAAACGTAATTCAAACACTAAACCTAACATATACCCTAACACTAAAACTAACCCTAATGGTAACATTAGTTCTTACATTAGCCATTGTCCTAACACTAGCCCTAACCCTAACACAAGACCTAGGCCTAATACAAGCCCTAAACTTATCTTTAACCCTAACTCTAACCATAACCATAGCCCTAACCCTAGCTCTAAACCAATCCCTTACCTAAGCAAAACCGTAAAACTAAGGGTAACCTTAGACCTATCCCTAATCCTTAGGCTAACCAAAACACTAACCCTATTAATAGCCCTTACCCTTGCCCTTATTCTAGATCTAACCCTATCCAAAACCCTAACACTAACCCTGACCCTTTTACTGACACTACCACTAAGCCTAGGTCTAATCCTAACCCTAACCCTAAACCAAAATATTCCGTAATCCTATCCCTAGACCTAATCCTGAACCTAACTCTCAGCCTAGCCCAAACCATAGCTCAGAACCTAACCCTTACACTAAACATATCCCTAACCTAACCCTAGCTATAACTCTCACCCTAATCCTAATTCAAGACCTAATCCTAACCATAACCCTACTCCTAACCTTAAGTCTAACTGTATCATTACCTTAAACATAACCATTACCTTAATGATAACCCTAGGCCTAACCCTAAACATATCACTATCCCCCAAATTATCAATTATCCTAAACCTACCCTGAACCCTAGAGCTAATTCAATCATTACCCTAACCCTAATCCTAATGCTAGTTTGAGCCCTAAACCTAAACTCAAACCTAAACTATACCCTAACACTGACACTGACCCTAATAATTCCCCTAGCTCTAAACCTCACTCTTACCATATACCTAACACTTACACTAGACCTAGCCATAGAACTAACCCTAAAACTATCCCTAAGCATAACCCTAGACCTGATATTAGCCCTAGCCATGATACTAGCCCTAATCCTAACACAAACCCCAGCCCTTATCCTAGCCCTAAACATAGCCTTAATTATAACCCTAACCATAATCCTAGACCTAACCCTAACACTAACCCTAGCCCTAATCTTAGATCTAATTTAGCCCTATCCCTAACCATAATCCTAAACCTAGTTGAAAGACTAACTCTAACTCTCACCTTAGTGCTAAACCTAGTTCTAACCCTATACTTTACTGGAACCCTAATCCTAGTCCAAACCATAGGTCTAACATTAGCCCTATTCATAGCCTTAGCAACAACCCTAGATCTAACTCTAAATCTAAATCTAGCCCTAAACCTTAGACTAAACCTAAACCTAACACTAGCCCTAACCCTAAGGCTAATCCTAAAAGTAGCACTAACTTTCACCCTAAAACAAAACCAAGCCATATACGTAATCTTAATTCTTAATATAAACTAAGCCCTAACCCTACACTTAGCCATAACTCTAGCCCTAATTTGAGTTTTAAGCCAAACCCTAAAACTAACCCTGACCCTGACTCTGACCTTAACACTAACCCCAGCTCTAAACATCACCCTAACCCTATACCTAAACCTAAAAATAGACCTAGCCCTAACCCTAACCCTAACCCTAAAATTAGCCCAAATTTCCTCCCAGGTACTTACATTAGCCGTAACCCTAAACCTAGCCTTTACTTAACCCAAAACCTAGCCTTATTCTGAGCAAGATCCTTAGATTTACCCCTAAACCTAACCCTATCACTAATTGTGATAGCTGTAACCCTAGATTTAACCCTAACCCTAAACCTAACCCTAACCCTAAGCCTAACCCTATCAATAATCATAACATTGACCCTAGCTGTACCCCTATCTCTAACCCTATCAATTACCCTAATCCTAACCCTAATGCTAAACCTTGGCCTAAATCTAACTGTATCCTTAATCCTAACCCTATCCATTACCCTAAACCTAACCTGAAACCTAAACCTAACACTCTCTTTACCCTAATCCTAACTCTAATGCTAATTCGAGACCTAACATTAAGCATTAACCTATCCAAAACAGCAATCGAGACCCTGATCCTAATAGTACTCTTAGCTCTAAACACTAAGCATACTACTAGCCCTAAAACAAACTCTAAAACTAACCCTGACCCTAACACTGAGCCTAACACTAATCCTAGCTCTAAAATTCACCCTAACCTTAAATTAACTCTAACACTATATCTAGCCTTATCCTAACCCTAAAACTAGCCTTAATATAACCCTAGTTCATACATTACTCATTGTCCTAACAGTAGCCCTAACCCTAACACAAATTCTACCCCTAATCTGAGCCCTAACTCTTTCTTTAACCCTAATACTAGCCCTAACCCTAACACTAGCCCTAAGCCTAACTCTAACCCTATTCCTTACACTAAGCCAAACCCTAAACCAAATGCTAACACTAGTTCTAATCCTAATCCTTAGCCTCACTTAAACTCTAACCATAATACTAGTCTTAACCCTAGCCCTCATTCTACCTCTAAAGCTGACCCTGACCATCATCTGACCTTAACAGTAACCCTAGGTCTAAACCTGACCCTAACCCTAAATGAAATCCTAACACTAGCCCTACTGGAAACTCTTTACCTATACCTAAGCCTAACGCTAGACCAAGACCCAAAGCTAATCCTAAATATAGCGATAACTCTAGCCCAATACCTAAACAAAAAACTAGCACTAACCCTAACAATTACCCTTAACCTAAACCGAACACTTACCCTACCCCTAGACCTAAACCTAGTCTTAAATCTGGATCTAACCCCAACCCTAACCCTAACCTACCCTGACTGACCAAAACTGACCCTGATTCCAACACTGAACCTACATTTAAACCTGACACTAACCCAAAAACCTAGACCTAACACTAGACGTAGCCATTATCCCAAACCTAAAACCAGTCTTAAACATAACCCTAGTTTTTACTTTATGCATTGTACTAAACCTAACACAAAATCTAACACAAAACCTAGCCCTAATCCTAGGCCTAAACTTAGCTCTAAGCATAACACTCAGCTTAACACTAGCCCTAAACCTAGCCCTAACCTAAGCCTCGCCTTAGACCTAACCCTAGCTCAAAGCCTAACCTTTTCAATAAACATAACCCTAGATCTATCCTAAACCCTAACCATAACCCTAACCCTAAACCTAATCCTAACATTAACCCTAGCCTGAACTTTAGTTCTTACCATATCCATTATCCTAACCCTAACCCTAATTAAACCCCATCTCTAACACTAAACATAACTCTAACCATAAATGTAAACCTAGACCTAAACCTAAACCTAACCCTCACACTAGCCCTAACCCTAGCTCAAACATTAATCTTAATATAACCTAACCATAACCCTAACCCTAAACCTAAAACTTACCCTAACCCTAAAACTTATCCCAAATCACACCCTAGAAATATCCCTAAACCTAGGCGTAATCCTAGACTTAATCCAAACCAAATCCTAGCCCAAACCCTAGCTATAAAACTATCCATTACACTAAACATAACCATAACCCTAATGGTAACCCTAATCCGATCACTAAACCTAACCCATCCATTACCCTAAACCTTAACTGAAACCTAAACTAAACCCTATCCATTATGCTAACCCTACCCTAACCATATTGCTAATTTGAGGCCTAACCCTAAACCTTTAGCTAAACCAAATGCTAATCCTGACCCTGATCCTGACCCTAATAATAGTGCTATCCCTAAAGCTGACCTATAACATAAACCTAACTGTTACACTAGACCTAGCCATAACCTAACCCTAAAAAAATCCTTATCATTAACCCAGGACCTGATATGAACCCTATACCTGGTCCTAGCCATAACCCTAACAGAAACCCTAGCCCTTAACTTAGCCGATAGCTAAGCACTAAACCTAGCCTTAATCCTAAACTGAACCATAACCCTAGGCCTAATCCTAATTCTAACACTCACCTTAGCCCTAAAGCTAGCTATAACCCCACCCATTCCCCTAAACTTAACCTTAACACCAATGCTAACCCTAACTCTAGCACAACCCTTTGGTCTAACTCCAATACTAACCCTAGACTTAAACTAGCCCTAATTTAGCCCTAAACCTACCAATAACCCTAGCCCTGATCCTAGCCCTAATTTAGCCCTAAAGCTACAACTAACCCTTAGCTGTTACCTTAGATCTAACCCTATCTCTAAATCTAACCCTAACCCTAAGCCTAAACCTCAACCTAACACTAACCCTAACCCTGATGCTAATCCATAATCTAGCCATAACCGTAGCCCTAGCCCTAATACAAAATCAACATATATTCCTAACCCTTAACCTAAACCAAAACCTAACCATACACCTAGTACTAACCTTAGCCATAATTCGAATCCTAACCCTAACCCTAAAACTAACCCTGACTCTGACAGTGACCCTAACAATAACACTTGCTCTAAACATCAACCTAACCCTAAACCTAACCGTAACAGTAGACCTAGCCCTAACCCTAACCCCAACCCTAATCTTAAAACTAGCACTAATTGCAACACTATTTCATATATTATCCATAGCCCTAACACTAGCCCTAACCAAACCCCAAACCAAGCCCTAATTCGAGCCTTAACCCTAACTTTAACCCTAACCCTAAACCTAACCCTAACCCAGAACCAGCCCTAAAACTTAGCCTAACACTAGACAGAATTCTAACCATTACCCTAACCTATCACTAGCTCTAACCCTATCCATTATTCTAACAATAACCATAACTCTAATGGTAACCCTAGGCCTAACCCTATACTTATCCTTAACCCTAACCTATTTAATTAACATAAACCTAACCTGAACCCTAAACCTAACCCTATCATTACCCTAACCCTAATCTTAATGCTAATTCGAGCCCTAACCCTAAACCTTAACCTAACCCAAACCCTAACTCTGACCCTTCCCATGATAATATACCTAGCTCTAACCTTGACCCTACCCCTAAACCTAACCTTTATACTAGATTTGCCCTAGCCATAATTCTATCCCTAAACTTAACACAAAACAAACCCATAATCCTAACCCTAACCCTAGCCCTAATCCTATCCATTACCCTAGCCCTAAATTTAGCTCTAACCCTATCAATTACCATAAACATAACCGTAATTATAATGCTAACCCTAGGCCTAAATCTAACCCTATGCCTAACCGTAACACTATCCATTATGCTAAATCTAAGCTCAACCCTAAACCAAACCCTATCATTACCCTAACCCAAAACCTATGCTAATTTGAGCCCTTACCCTAAACACTAACCTAAACAAAACCCTAAACCTGACCCTGACCCTAATAATACCCCTAGCTCTAAACATGATCCTTCCCCTAAACCTAACACTTACATTAAACATAGCCATAAACCTAACCCTAAAAATATCCCTAACCATAACCCTAGATCTGATATTCACCCTAACACTAATCCTAGCCCTAACCCTAACACAAACCCTAGCCCTCATCCTAGCCCTAAACCTAGCCTTAATCATAACTCTAATGAAACCCTAGTCCTAACCCTAATTCTAACCTTCACCCTAGCCCTATCCCTAGCTCTAACCCCATCGCTTACAATAAACCTAACCATAAGCCTAAACATACACTAAAACAAACCCTAGGCCTAAACATGACCATAAACCCAGCCCTATTCCTAGCCCTAATGAAGCCCTATACCTAACGAAAAACTAAGCCTAGCCGTAAGACTAACTCTCACTCTCAGCCGAGCCCTATTCCTAGTTCTAACCCTATACCTTTCTTAACCCTAATCCTAGCCATAAACCAAGAACTAACAGTAGACCTATCCTTAGCACTAGACCTAACCCTAGATTTAATCCTAAATCAAAATTTAACTTTAACCCTAAGCCTAAACCTAAACCTAAAACTAGCCATAAACCTAATGCTAAGCCTAAAACTAGCCCTAACCACAGCCCTAGCCTTAAAAAAAAACAAAAACAAAAAAAAAAAAAAAACAAGCAATAGCCCTAACTTAAAAACCTAACCTAAATCAAAACCTAACCCTACACCTAGCCATAACCCTAGCCCTAATTCGAGTCCAAACCCTAACCCTAAAACTACTCTAACCTTGAATTTGACCCTAACACTAAACCTAGCTCTAAACATCACCCTAATGTTATACCTAATCCTATCACTAGACCTAGTCCTAACCCTAATCCTATAACTAGCCCAAATTGAAACCCTAGTCCATACATTGGCCATAACTCTAAACCTAGCCCTAACTGTAACCAAAACCTAAACTTATGCAAGACCCAACCCTAGCTTTAACCCTAAACTTAAACCTAACACTAGCCCTAACCTTAACCCTAAACATAGCCCTAACCCTATCTCTAATCCTATCCCTTACCCTAAGCTAACTCTAACCCTAATGCTAATCCTAGGCCTAACCCTAATCCTCAGCCTAACCCAAACCCTAACCCTATTACTAGTGCTAACCCTAGCTGTAATTCTAGCTCTAACCATTATTCAAATCTGACAATTATTCTGACCCTAATGGTAACTTTAGGTCTAAACCTGACCCTAACCCTATACTGAACCCTAAAACTACCACTAGAAATAAACCTATTCCTAAACCTAACCCTGACACTAGCTCTAGACCTAAACCTAATCCTAAATTTAGCCATATTTCTAGCCCTAGACCTAAACAAAAATCTAGCCCTAGCCCTAATGATAAACGTTAACCTAATACAAACACTAACCCTACACCTAGACCTAAATCTAGTGATAATTCTGGGTTGAACCCTAACACTAATTATAACCTGAACACTGGCCATGACCCAAACACTAACCCTAGTTCTAAACATGACGTTAAAGCTAACCATAACCCTAAACTTGACCTAGCCATAACACTTACCCCCAAAATAGCCATAATCATAACCCTTGTTCATACATTAGTTGTAGGCCTAACACTAGCCCCAACCTAACCCCAACCTGATTCTAATCTGAGCACTAACCCTATTTTTAACCCTAACCCTAAAACTAGTCCTAACCCATACCCTAACCCTAGCTCTAATCCTAGCTCTTACCTTATCCATTACCTTAAGCTAAACCCTAAACCTAATGCTAACCCCAGTCCTAACACTAATCCAGAGCCTAAACCAAAATCTAACCCTATGACTAGTCCTAACTCTAAACTTCATTCTAGCTCTAACCCTAACCCATACCCAAACCCTAACCCTGACACTTATTCTGACCCTAACACGAACCATAGGTCTAAACCTCACCCTAACCCGAAACCGAACACTCATCCTATACTTAAACCTAAACGGGTAATCCTTTACTTAAACCTAAACCTAACACTAGCCCTAGACCTAAACCTAATCCTAAATGTAACCATATCTCTAGACCTAGACCTGAACAACAACCTAGCCCTAGCCCTAACAATAACCCTTAACCTAACCCAAACACTAACCCTACCCCTAGACTTAACCCTAGTCCTAATTCTGGCACTAAAACCAACACTAACTCTAACCTGAACACTGACCCTGACCCTAACATAATCCTAGCTCCAAAGCTCACCCTAACCCAAAACCTAATCCTAACACTAGACGTAGCCATAAACCTAACTCTAAAACTAGCCCTAATCATAACCCTAGCTCTTACATTACCCATGGTCCTAACCCTAGGCCTAAATTAACACAAATCATAGCCCTAATCCTAGACCTGAACATAGCCCTAAGTGTAACCCTAAACCTAACCCTAGCCCTAACCCTAACCCTAAACCTCGCTTTAGACCTAACCCTAGCTCAAAGCCTAACCTTTACCCTTAACATAACCCAGCTCTATCCCAAACCCTAACCTAACACTAGCACTAATCCTAAACTTAACCATAGCCCTAACCATATCTCTAATTATATCCACTACCCTAACCCTAGCCCTAAACCTAGCTCTAATTCTATCCATTACCCTAACCATAATCCTAACACTAATGCTAACCCTAGGCTTAACCCTAACCCTATCACAATCCCTAAACCTATCCATTACACTAAAACTAACCTGAACCCTAATCCTAAGCCTATTCATTACCCTAACCCTAACTCTAACTCTAATGCTAATTGAGCCCTAAATATAAACCTTAACTTAAACCACACCTGAAGCCATACACTGACCCTAATAATACACATAGCTGTAAACTTGACCCTTACCCTAAATCTAACCCTTACACTAGACCTAACCATAAACATAAACCGAAACCTATCCCTAACTGTAACCCTAGACCTGACATTAGCCCTAGCCCTAATCCAAGCCCTAACCCTAATATGGACACTAGCTCTCATACTAGCCCCAAACCTAGCCTTAATCATAACCTAACCCTAATTCTAACCCTTTCCCTAGCCCTAAAACTAGTTATAACCCCATTGCTTACCCTAAACCAAACCCAAACTCTAACCCTAACACTAACCCTAGCTGTAACCTAAACCATAGGACTAACTCTAATACTAACCCTAGCCCTAATCCTAAACCTAACCCTACCCTAGCTTTAAGACTAACTATAACTCTTGCCCTATCCCTAGCCCTAATTCAAACCATATAACTTACCGTATCCTTATTGCTAGCCCTAAGCCATAACCTTACACCTTGCCCTAACCCTAGATCTAAACCTAACACTAATACTAGCCCTAACCCTAAAGCTAATCCTAAAATTAGCCCTAACCATAGGTTTAGCACTAAAACAAAACTGAGCCATAACACTAACCCTAAACTTTTACCTCAACGAAATTCTAACCTTACATCTATCCCTAAGCTTAGCCCTAATCTGAGTCCTAATCTTAACCCTAAAACTACCCCTGAACCTATCTCTGACATTAACACTAACCCTACCTCTAAACATCAACCTAAACCTAAACCTTAACCTACCCTAGACCTAGTCCTAATCCTAATTTAATCATAACACTAGATCATACATTAGCTGTAATCTTAAACCTAATGCTAACCAAAACCTACCCAAATCTGAGACCTAAACATAGCTTTCACCCTAAACCTAACCCTAACACTAGCCCTAACCCAAACCCGAACCCTAGCTCTAAGCCTTGCTCTATTCTTAACCTTTACTCTAGCCAAACCCCAACCCTAATGCTAACCCTAGTCTTAAAACTAATCCTTAGTCTAACCCAAACCCTAACCATATTACTAGTCCTAAACGTAGCCCTCATTCTTGCTATAACCACAACCCAAATCCTAACCCTAACCATGACCCTTATTCTGACCCTGAACCTAAACCAAATCCTAACACTAGCCCTACCCATAATTCTATATCTAAACCTAACCCTAATACTAGCCCTAGATTAAACCTAATCTTAAATCTAGCTATATTTTTAAGAAGACAAAAAAAAAAAAAAAAAAAAAAAAAAAAAAAAACTAGCACTAGCTTTAATGATAACCCTTAATGTAAACCAAACACTAAACTTACCTCTAGACCTAACCAATCCTAATTATGGCTCTAGCCCTAACCCTAACACTAATCCAAACACAGACCCTGACATACTAGCTATAAAGCTGACCCTAGCCGAAACCTAAACCTAAACCTAACACTAGACTTTAAACATAACCCTTACATTACCATAGCACTAAAAGTAGCTCTAAACCTAACACAAAACTAGCCCTAATCCTAGTCCTACATCTAGCCAAAAGCGTAACACTAATCCTATACTTAAACCTAAACGGGTAATCCTTTAATCCTCGGCCTACATCTAACACTAACACTAACCCTAACCTAACACTAACCTAACCTTATCCCTTACCCTAAGCCTAACCCTCACGTTAACCCTAACCCTCACCTTAGACCTAACCCTTGATAAAACCCAAAACTGAACCCTAAACCTAACCCTAGACCTATCCCTAAACCTAATCCTAATCGTAGCCTTAATCATAATGTTAACACTAGCCCTAAAACTATCTCTAAAATTATCCATTACCCAAAATGAAACTTAACCCTAATGATAACCCTAGCTCTAATTCTAATGTAATCCTAATCCTAGACCTAACCCTAAACCTAACCCTCATGGTAGACTAGATAAAACCCTAACCCTTACTCTAACACTAACCCTAAACCTAAAACTACCCCTAACCCTAACCCAACATCTAACCGTATCCATTAACCTAACTCTAAAATTAACCTTAGCCCTAACCCTAACACTAATTCTAGCCTTAACCAAAAATCTAACCCTAGACTTAATCTTAAACCTAAGCCTCACCCTAGTTCTAACCTTACCTCAAAACCTAACCTGTACACTAAACCTAACCCAAACCCTAACCCTACCCCTATCCCTAACCATAACCCTAACTCTAGCCCTAATACTATCCAAAATCTTAGCCCTAACCCTAGCTCTAATGCTATTCATTAACCTAACAATAACCCTAACCCAAATAATAATCCTAGACCTAACCCTAACCATATCACTAACCCTAACCCAACCAATTACCCTAATTTAACCTGAATCCTAAACCTAAACCTATCCATTAACCTAACCCTAATTCTAACCCTAAAGCTAATTTGAGCCCTCATCCTAATAATTAACCTAACACAAACTCGAAACCTGACCCTGACCCTAAAAATACACCTTACACTAAACCTAACATTAGACTTAGCCATGAACCTAACCATATAATTATTTCTAGCTGTAACCCTAAACCTGATATTATCCTTATCCCTAAAACTTGCCCTAACCCTAACACAAACCCTAGCCCTAATCCTAACCCCAAATCTAGCCTTAACCCTAGCACAAACTGAACCCTAGGCCTAAACCTAATTCTAATCATCACCCTATCCCTAAACCTAGCTATAACCCCATCCCTTCCCCTAAACTTAACCCTAAAGCTAATCCTAAACATAGCACTAATCCTAGACCTAACCCAAACACCAATCCTAGACATATTCCTAGCCCTAAATTAGCCCTAAACTTAACCCTAACCCTAGCTTTAAGACACACTCTATCGCCCAAGCTCTATACCTAGTTCTAATCCTATCCATTACCGTAACCCAAACAGTATGCCTAACCTTAGCCTTAACTAGCCATAGCCCTAACCTTAGAATTAACCATAACTCTAAATGTACCCCTAAACGTAAACTCACCCTATCACTAGGAATAACACTAGCATTAATCATAAAACTACATTTAACTTTAGCCTTAGCCCTAAAACATAATGAGCCATAGCACTAACCCTAACCTATAACCTAAACCAAATCCTAACCCTACATATAGCCCTAAGCCTACCCCAAATTTGAGTCCAATCCCCAACCCTAAAACTAACCCTTACCCTGACTCTGAACCTAAGAGTAACCCTAGCCCAAAACATCACCCTGAACTTAACCTAACCTTAAAAATAGACTTAGCCCTAACCGTAACCCTAAAATTAGCATGAATCATAACCCTAGTTCTTACATTAGCTGTATCCCTAATACTAACCCCAATGTAACCCAAAATCTAGCCCTAATACGAGCCCCAAACCTAACTTTATAAACCTAAATATAAACCTAACTATAAACCAAAACCAAGTCCAAACCCTTACCCGAAACCTAACCCTAACTTTAATCCTTACACTAACCCTTAACTTAACACTAACCATAACCCTAGCCCTAACCCTAGTTCTAACGCTATTCATTACTCTAACCCTAACCCTAATCCTAATCCTAACCCTAATGCTAACCCTTGGCCTAACCCTAACACATTCACTAACTCTAACCTATCCATTACCCTAAACATACCCCTAACCCTAAACCTAACCAAACACTAAACCTAGACGTAATACTAACCCTAAAACTAGTCCTAAATGTAACCCTAGTTCTTACATTAGTCATAGCCCTAAAACTAACACAAAACCTAGCCTAGCCCTAATCCAAGCTCTAACCCTAGATTTAACCCTAACCCTAAACCAAACCCTAGCTCTAACCCTAACCCTAACCCTAGCCAAAACACTAGAGCTAACCCTATCCCTTACCCTAAGCCAAACTCTACACTTAAAGCTACCCTTGTCCTAAACCTAGTTCTTAGCCTAACCCCACACCAAACTATATTACTAGTCCTAACCCTAATCCTCAATCTAGCTCTATCACTATCCCATACCCTAACCCTAACTCTGACCCTTTTTCTGACCCTAACACTAACCATAGTTCTAAACCTGACCCTAACCCCAAATCAACCGCTAATATTGGCACTACCTGTAACCCTATAACTAAACCTTACCCTAACACTAGACCTAAACCTACACTTAATCCTTTATCTAGTGATAACTCTAGGCCTAGCCCTAATAAAAAATTTAGTCCTAGACCTAACAAAAACCCTTAACCTAACCCAAACACTAACCCTACCCCTAGACCAAACCATAATCCTAACGCTGGCCCTAACAATAAACCTAACCCTAAACCGAACACTGACCCTTACCCTAACAAAAACCCTAGCTCTAAACCTTATCCTAACAAAACACATAACCCTAACACTAGACCTAGCCATATCACTAACCTTGAAACTAACCATCACCATAGGCCAAACCTACCTCTAACTCTATCTACTACCCTAACCCTAAACCTAACACTAATGCTAACCCTAGCCCTAACCCTCACACTGATTCTAACTCTAATCCTCATCCTAGTCCAAACACTAGCTCAATCCCTAACCCTTAAACTTAACCTAATCCTAACACTAACCCATGGCCTAAATCTAAACCTAACCTTAGCCCTAGCCATAATCCTAACCTTATCCCTATCCCTAACTATAGCTGTAAGCCTACATATTACCCTAACTTTAACCCTAACATTAATGATAACCCTAGCCCTAACCATAGCTCTAACCCTACCCATTGCCCTAACCCTAACCCTAATCCTGATGATAACCCTAGCCCTAACTAGCTCTAATCCTACCGATTGCCCTAACCCTAACACTAACCCTGATGATAACCCTAGCCTTTACCCTAAATCTACCCTAAGCCTAATCCTACACACAACCATAAACCTAACCCTTGCCATAGAGCTAAACCTTGCTCAAACCCTAAACATTATCCTAAACCTAACCCTAAGCCTATCCCTAATCCTGAACTTAAGCCAAAACCTAACCCTAACCCTAACACAAAATCAAACCCTATCAAATACTCTAAACTTAATGATAACCCTAACACTAACCTTAACACTAACCTTGACACTAACTGTATCTATAACCTAGACCTAACCCTAAACCTAACCCTTACCCTAGTCCTTAACCTAGCTCAAACTCTAAACCATATTCTAAATTTGAACCTAACCCTAACCCTAGGCCTAATCCTAACTCTAGCCCTAATACAAACCATAACTCTAGCCCTAACCCTATCCATTATCCTAAGCACAACCATAACCCTAAGGCTAACCATAGGCCTAACACTAACCCTTTTGCTATCTTTAACCATATCAATTACCCTACACCTAACATGAACCCTAAACCCAAACCTATCATTACCTAACCAAACCCTAATGCTAATTCAAGCTCTAAACCTAAACACTAAACTAAACCAAATCCAAAATCAAATGCTAAGCCTAATAATACCCCTAGTTTTAAACCTGACCCTTACCCTAAACCGAACCCTTACACTAAACCTAGCCATAAATCTAATCCTCATTCTATCCCTAACATAAGCCTAGACCTGACACTAGTCCTAGCCCTAATTTTTGCAATAACCCTAAAACAAAACCTAGCCCTCATCCTAGCCCTAAACCTAGCCTTATTACTAAACCAAACCATAACAATAGCCCTAACCAAAATTCTAACCTTCAAACTAGCCCTAAAACTAACTCTAACCCCATCCCTTCTCCTAAACCTAACTCTATCACTAAACCTAAACCTAAGCCTAAAACTAGGCCTATCCCTAACAAAAACGCTAGACTTAATCCTAGCCCTAATTTAGCCCTAAACCTAACCTAACCCTAGCCCTAAGACTAACTCTAACTCTTGCCCTAGTCCTATTTTTATCTCTAACACTATCCGTTACCATGATCCTATCACTTGCCTTTACATTAGCCCTAACCCAAGCTCTAGCCCTAATCCTATATCTAACCCTAACTCTAAATCTAACGCTAATCCTAAACTAAGCCTCTCACTAACACAAGCCATAACACTAATGTTAATCCTAAAACTAGCCCTAACCTATCCCTACAAAACACCCGAGCCATAGCCCTAACCTTAACCTTTAACATGAACCAAAACCTAAGCCTACACCTAGCCCTAAACCTAGCTCTAATTCGAGTCCTATCCCTACCTCCAAAACAAACCCTGACTCTGAATCTGACACTTACACTAACCCTATCTCTAAACATCACTCAAAACCTAAACCTAAACCTAACCCTAGACCTAGCCCTAACCCTAACCTTAAAACTAGTTCTAATCGTAACCCTAGTTACATTAGCTATAGCCCTAAACCTAGCCCTAACCTAACCCAAAACATATACCTAATCAGAGTGCTATCACTCCTTTTAACACTAATCAAAACCCTAATTCTAGCCCTAACCCTTACCCTAAACCTAATCCTAACCCTAACTCTTGCCATAAACCAAAACCTAACCCTAGCCTTAATCCTAACCATAAACCTAGCCCTAACTTCAGTTATAACCCTATCCATTACCCTAATCCTCATCCTAAACCTAATGCTAACCCTAGGATAACCCTAAACCTATTCCTAACCCTAAACCTATACATTACCCTAAAACTAACCTGAACTTCAAAGCTAACCATATCCATAAACCTAATCCTAACACTAATAATGTTAACCATAAAACTATCTCTAACCATAACCCTAGACCTGACATTAGCCCTAGCCCTAATGAAGCCCTAACCCTAAAACAAACTCTAGCCCTAATCCTAGCCCTAATCTTAGCCTTAATCCTAAACCTAAACCTAACCATAGACCTAACCCTAATTTTAATCCTCACCCTATTTCTAAAGCTAGCTGTAACATCATACCTAACCATAACCATAACCATAACCATAACCTAGCCATAAACCTAGGCTCAGCCTTAATACTAACCCTATGTCTAATCCTAGCCTTAATTAAGCCCTAATTCTAACCCTATATCTAAAACTAACAATAAGACTAACTCTAACTCTCGCCCTAGCCCTATCCCTAGTTCTAACCCTACCACTTATGATAACTCAAACCCTAGCCCTATCCCTAGCCCTAACCTTCACTGTAGCCCTAAACCTAGATCTAACCCTAACTCTAAATCTAACCCTAACCCTAAGCCTAAACCACACACTAACACTAGCCTTAACCCTAATGCTAATTTGAAAACTAGCCTTAATCTAGTCCTAGCCCTCAAACAAAACTGAGCCATAGTACTGACCCTAACCCTTAACCTAAAGCAAACCTTAAAACAACACCTAGCCCTAACCCTAGTCCTAATTTCAGTCCTAACCCTAACCCTAGGCGTGATACTAACCCTGACTCTGACCTTAAAACTAACCCTAGCTCTACACATCACCCTATCCCTAAACTTTATCCTAACACTTGAGCTTGCCCTAAACTTAACCCTAAAACAAGCCCTAATCATAATGTCAGTTTTTAAATTAGCCATAGCCCTAAACCTAAAACAAAACCTAGCCCTAATCCAAGGCCTAACCCTGGCCCTAACCCTAACACTATCCCTAGTCCTAATGCTAGCTCCAACCCTATTTCTTACACTTAGTCAAACCCTCACCCTATTGCTACCCTAGTCCTAACCCTAATTCTATGCCTATCCCAAACCCTAAGTCTATTACTAGTCCTAACCCTAGCCCTCATTCTAGGTCTAAACTTAACCAAAACCCTAACCCAAACGCTGACCCTTATTCTGACCCTAACATTAAACCTAGGTTTAAACCTGACCCTAAACTTTATCTGAAATTTAAACTAGCCCTACCAGTAACCCTAACCCTAAACCTAACACTAACACTAGCCATAGACCTAAACCTAATCCTAAATATATTCATAACCCTAGCCTTAGCCCTAACAATAACCCTTAACCTAAACCAAACACTAACTCTACCCTAGACCTAACCCTAGTCCCCATTCTGGACCTAACCCTAAACCTAACCCTAATCTGAACCCTGAAAATTACCCTAACAAAAACCCTAGCTCTAAACCTTATTCTAACCCAAAAACTAACCATAACACTAGACAAACTCTAAATCTATCCATAACCATAACTCTAGCTCTTATATTACCCATATACCTAACAATAGCCCTAAACCTCACACAAAACCTAGCCATAATTGCAGCCCTAAACCTATCCCTAAGCATAACTCTAACACTAAACCTAGCCCTAAACCTAACCCTTGTTCTAGCCCTAACCCTAGCTCAAACCCTAAAACATACCCTAAACATAACCCTAGCCCAAACCCTAAACCTCACCCTAAATCTAGCCCTAATCCTAACTGTAACTATAGCCCAAACCCAAGCTCTAACTCTATCCATTACACTAACCATAACCCTAAAACTAAAGCTAACCCTAGCCCTAGACCTAACCCTAACCCTACCCAGCCCAGACTGTAACCATAACCCTTTTGTTAGCCATAAACCTAGCTCAATCTCTAACCCTTATATTTAACCTAACCCTAACACTAACCCAAGGCCTAAACCTAAACTTAACCCCAGCCCTAATCCTAACCTTAACCCTAGTCCTAACCCTAGTTCGAACCATACCCATTACCCTAACACGAAACTTAACCCTAATGATAACACTAGACCTAAAGCTAAACCTACCCTAACCCTAAATATAAAATTAACCCTAGAACTAACAGTGAACCTAACCCTAATCCTAAATCTAAGCTAGCTCAAACCCTAACCTTAATTCTAAATCTAAACCTAAGGCTAACCTATACCTAACCCTATCTTTAACCTGACATCTAAACCTATTACCCTAACACTAATGATTACTCTATTCCTAACTGTAAGACTAACCATGACCATAACACTAGACCAAACCCTAAATTAACCTTAGCCATAGCAAAAATCCTAGCTCATACCCTAAACTGTACCCAAAACCTAATCCTAAGTGTAACCCTCGCCTTAACCCTGACCATAACCCTAACTCTAGCCCTAATATTAACCATAACCCTATCCCTAACCCTAGGTCTAACACTGTAAATTACCCTAACAATAACCATAACCCTAATGCTAACCCTTGGCCTAACCCTAAACCTATCACAAACCTAACCGTATCCATTACTTTAAACCTAACCTGAACCCTAAACCTATCACTATCCATTACCCTAACCCTAATTCTAACCTTAATGCTAATTTGAGCCTTAACCCTAAACCTTAACCTAACCCAAACCCAAAGCCTGACCCTGACCCTAATAATACCCCAGCTCTTAACCTGACCCTTTCCATAAACATAACATTTTAATTTGACTTAGCCATAAACCTAACCCTAAAAATATCATTAATTATAAACCTAGACTTGACATTAGTCCTAGCTCTAATTTTTGCCTTAAACCTAACACAAAACCTAGCCCTAATCCTAGCCTTAAATCTAGCCTTAATCCTAAACCTAACCATAACCCTAGCCCTAAACCTAAAATGAATCATAAAACTATCCCTTACTCTAACCTTATCTCTAAAACAAAACTGAGCAACAGGCCTAACACTAACCTTAACTTAAACCGAACACTAGCACTACACCTAGATCTAACTCTAGCCCTAATTCGAGTCCTAATCATAACCTTAAAACTAACCCTGCCCTGACTGATATCCTAACACTAACCCTAGCTATAAATATCATCGTAATATTAAACCTAACACTAACACTTGACCTACCCCTACCTCTAACCCTAATTGTAACTCTAATTCTTATATTAGCTATTGCCCTAACCCTAGCCTTAAACCTCACACAAAAACTAGCCCGAATCTGAGTCCTAAACCTAGCTTTAACCCTAACCATAAACCTAACCCTAGCCCTAACCCTATGCCTTACCCTGAGCAAAACCTTAACCCTAATGGTAACCCTAGACTTATCCCTAATCCTTAGGCTAACCAAATCCTAACCCTATTAATAGTCCTAACACTAGATCTCATTCTAGCTCTAATGCTATCCCAAACCTTAACCCTAACCCTGACCCTTATTCTGACCATAACATAAACCCTAGATCTAAACCTGACCCTAACCCTAAACCAAACCCTAACACTAGGCCTACTTGTAACCTAATACCTAAACCTAACCCTACCACTAGCTTTAGACCTAAACCTAATCCTAAATCTAGCCTGAACTTTAGCTCTAGAACTAAACATAATCCTAAGTCCTAGTCCTAACAAAATCCTTTACCTAACCCAAACACTAACTCTACACTAGACCTTAACCTAGTCCTAATTCTGGCTTTAACCCTAACTTTAACCATAACCCAAACACTGACCCTGCCTTTAATACTAAACCTACTTCTAAACCTGAAAATAACAAAAACCTAGATCTAATTCTAGACCCAGCCATAACCCTAACCCTAAAACTAGCTTTAATATTAACCTTAAATCTTATATTACCCATAGCCCTATTCCTAGGTCTAAACGTAACACTAAACATAGAGTTAATTTTAGCCTAAACTTAGCCCTAAGCATAAATCTAAACCTAGTATTAGCCCTATATCTAACCGTAGCATTCGCCTTAGTCCTAAGATACCTCAAAGCCTAACTCTTACCCTAAACATAAACCTAGACCTGTCCCTAACTCTCACCCTTACACTAGCCCAAATCCTAAACTTAACTTAGCCCTAAACCTAGCTCTAAACCTACCCATTACCCTAACCCTAAACCTAACCTTATTGATAATTCTGGCCCAAACACTAATGTTAACCCTAAACCTAACTGGAAAAATAACCATAGACATAACCCCAAAATTAACACTCAGCATACCCTAACTCTAGATCAAACCATAAACCTAACCATAAACCTAAACATAACCATAGCTCTAATCCTAACCCAAACACTAATTCTAACTCTAAAGCAAAATCTAAATCTAACCTAACCCTATCCATTACCTTAACCCTAACCCTAACATTAATGATAACCTAGCCCTAACTCTAACCCTAACTCTAAACCTACCATAATCCTATCCATAGTCCTAACCCTAAACCTAGCCCTAACCCTAGCTCAAAACCTACCTTTATTCTAAACATAACCCTAAACCTAACCCTAACCCTAGTTCTAACACTAACTCTAACCCTAACTCAAGGCATATTCCTAACCATAACTCTAGTTCTAACCTAAGCTCTAAACCAATCAATTACCCTAACCATAACTCTTACTCTAATGCTAACCCTAAGCCTAACCCTAACCCTATCACTAAATCTAACTGTATCAATTACCCTAAACCAAACCTGAACCTTTAAACAAACCCTAACTATACACTAACCCTAACGCTAATGCTAATTTGAGCCATAGACCTAAATTTTTACCTAAGTCAAATCCTAATCCTAATAATTCCCTGAGCTCTAAACCTGACCCTTATCCTAAACCTAACCCTTACACTAGACGTAGCCATAAGCCTAACCCGAAAACTATCTTTAACCATAACCCTAGATCTGATATTAGCCCTAGCACTAATCCTAGCCCTGAATCTAAAACAAACACTAGCCTCATCCTAGCCCTAAATCTAGCCTTAATTATAACCCTAACCTTAATTGTAAACCTAACGATAACTCTATCACACACCCTACGTCTAAACCTAGATATAGTGCTATACTTTATCCTAAACTTAAATCTAACCCTATCCCTATTGCTAGGCCTAAGCTGAACACTAACCCTAGCCCTAATTCTAGCCTTAATTTAACCCTATCCCAAACCATAACTCTAATTTTAGCCCTATCACTAACTCTAACTCTCACACTAGCCCTATTCCTAGTAATAACCCTATCTCTTACCATAACTCTAACCCTGGCCCTAACCCTTGCCCTATCCTTAATCCTAGCCCAATCCTTGATCTAAACCTAACTATAAATGTAACCCTAACCCTAACACTAATACTAACCCTAACCCTAATACTGATTGTAAAAATAGCCCTAACCCTAGGACTAAAACAAAACCGAGCAATGGACCTAAACCTAAAACTTGACTTAAACCAAACCCGAAACTACTACCAGAACTAATCCTAGCCCTAATTGAGTCCTGACTCTAACCTTAAAACTAACCCTGACCCTGACTCATATCCTAACACTCACCCTAGCTCTAAACACGACACTAACCTTAAACCAAAACCTAACAGTAAACCTTGCCCTAATTTGAGTCCTGACTCAAACCCTAAAACTAACCCTGAACCTGACTCCTATCATAAAAATAACTCTAGCTCTAAATATCACCCTGACCTTAAATCTAACACTAACACTAGAACTACCCCTAACCCTAACCCTAAAGCTAACCCTAATTGTAACCCTGGTTCTTACATTATCTGTTGCCCTAACCCTAGCCCTAACACTAACACAAAAAAAAACTAGCCCTAATCTGAGCCCTTCACCTAACTTTAGCCCTAAACCTAACCCTAACCCTAACCCTACCCCTACCGTTACCCCTAACACTAGCTCTAACCCTATCCCTAACCCTAAGCAAAACCCTAACCATAATGGTAACCCTAGACCAATCCCTAATCCTCGGCCTAATCAAAACCCTCACCATATGAATAGTTCTAACACAATACGTAGAGTGAATTCTAGGCCTAAATCTAGCCCTAAGCATAAACTCAACCCTAACCCTAGCCCTAACCCTAACCCTAAATCTAACCCTAGCCTTAGTCTTAAACTTTACTCAAAGCCTAACCCTTGCCATAAATATAAACTTAGAACTATACTTTACTCTAAATCCTAACCCTAGCCCTAACCCTAAACTTAACCCCAGCCCTAAACCTAGCTCTAAACCTACACCTTACCTAACCATACAACTAAATGTATTGATAACTCTAGCCTTAACCCTAACCGTAATCCTAACCCTAACCAGAAAACTAACACTCACCATAGCCCTAACCCTAGTTGAAAACCTAATCCGTACCATAAACCTAAACATAACCATAGCCTTAACATTAACCCTAAAACTAAATCTAACCCTAAACTTAAACCTAAACCTACATCTAACCATATCTATTATCTTAACCCTTATCCTAACCCTAATGTAACCCTAGCCCTAACCTTAACCCTTATCCTAAATCTACAATAATCCTGTCCCTAGACCTAAGGCTGAACCTAATACTCGACCTAAACCTAGCACTAAAACAAGCTAAAACCCTAGACCTTACCCTAAACATAACCATAGCCCAAACCCTAACCCCAATCCTAGCCCTAATCCTAACCGTAACCATAGCCCAAACTATAGCTCTAACTCTATCCATTATCCTAAACATAAGCCTAAACCTAATGCTAACCCTAACCCTAACCCTAACCCTTACTCTATCCCTAGCCCTGATTCTAACCTGAAGCCTTAACCTAGACGTAACACTTACTCAATCCCTGTCCCTTACCCTTAACCTAACCTTAAGAAAATGATATGTCTAACCTAAACCTAACCCTAACCCTAGCCCTAATCCTAATCTTAAAACTAGACTTAACCTTAGCTCTAATCCCACCCATTACCTTAATCCTAACCATTAACATCATGATAACCTTAGCCCTATACCAAAACCTACTGTGACCCTAACTGTAAACCTAACTCTAGGCCTAACCATAAACTAACCATTGCCATAGTCCTAACCCTAGCTCAAATTCTAACAATTATGCTAAACTTAACACTAAACCTAGTCCTAAACCTAAACCTAACCCTAACCCGATATCTAAACCTGTCCATTACCTTAACCCTAATGATAACCCTAATCCTAACCCTAGAACTAATACTAAACCTAACCCTATCCTTAGCACTAACCTTAGCTCAAACTCTAATCCATACCCTAAACCTAACCCTACCCTTAACCCTAACCCTAACCCTAACTCTAGCCCTGATCTTAAACATAACCCTAGCCCTAAGCCTAGCTCTAACCCTATCCATTACACTAATGCTAATCATAAACCTAATGCTAACCCTAGGCCTAACCCTTACCCTATCCATTCCCCTAAACCTAACCTGAGCCCTAAACCTAACCTGAAGCCTAAACTTACCCTTATCCATTACCCTAACCCTAACTCAAACCTAATGCTAATTTGAGCCATAACCATAAACCTCAACCTAAACCAAACCCAAACCTGACTCTATTACAATACCCCTAGCTCTCAACTTGAACCTCACTCTAAACCTAACTCTGACACTAGACCTAGCCATAAATCTTACCCGAAAACTATCCCTAACCATAACCATAGACCTGATATTAGCCCTAGCCCTAATTCTAGCCATAACTCTAACACAAACGCTAGCCCTCATTCTAGACCTATGCCTAGCCTTGATCCTAACCTGAACCCTAACTCTAGCCCTATCCCTAATTTTATCTCTTGCCCTAGTTCATAACCTTGCTATAACCCCATCCCTTCCCCAAATCTAAACCTAACTCTAACTCTAGTCTTAACCCTTACACTAATTCTAGACATCATCCTAGCCCTAATTTAGCCCTAACCTTACAACTAGCACTAAGAATAACTCTAACTCTCACCCTAGCCCTATACCTAGATCTAAACCTATTCCTTACCCTAACCCTAAAACTTGCCATAACCTTAGCCCTAACACTAGCCCTAGCCCTAACCCTAGAACTAACCATAACTCTAAGTCCAACCCTAACCCTAAGCCTAAACCTCACACTAACACTAGCCCCAACACTAACACTAATCCTAAAACTAGCCCTAATCTAGTTCAAGCCCTAAAACAAAACCAAGCCATAGCCCTAACCCTAACCCTTAACCGAAACCAAAACCTAAGCCTACTCCTAGCCCTAACCTTAGCCCTAATTCCAGTCCTAACCTAACCCTAAAACTAACCTTGAGCCTGACTCTGACCTTACACTAACCCTAGCTCTAACATTAACCTAAAAGTATACCTAACACAAAAACTAGAACTAGCCCTAACCATGACCCTAAAAGTAGCCCAAATCATAACTCTAGTTCTTACATTAGCTGTAGCCCTAATCCTAGCCCTAACCTAACCCCAAACCTATCCCTAAACTGAGCCCTACACCTCGTTTTAACCCTAAACATAATCCTAGCCCTAACCATTACCCTAAACCTAACTGTTGCCTTAAAACTGGTCCTAACTGTAAACCTAACCCTAGACTTAATCGTAACCATAATCCTAGCCCTAACTCTACCTCTAACCCTATCCATTAACCTAATCATAACCCTAAACCTAATGCTAATCCTAGCCCTAAACTTAACCCTAATTCTAAAACTAGACCTGACACTAACTCTAACCATTGCCCTAGCCCTAACCATAGCTCAAACCCTAACACTTACCATAAACATAACCCTAATACTAACCCTAGGCCTAATCCTAACCCTCAACCTAGCCCTAATCCTAACCATAACCCTAGCCCTAAACCTACCCATTACCCTAAACATAAACCTAACCTAAACATAGCTCTAAATATAGTTCTAACCCACCCATTACCCTAACCCTAAATATAAACCTCATGTAAACCTAATCCTAGACCTAACTGTAAACCTAACCCTTGTCCTAATCCTAGCTCAAACCCTAACAGTTACACAAAACCTAACACTAACCCTAGTCATAAACCTAAATCTAACCCTATCCATGTAGGCCTAACACTAAACCTATCGCTAACACTAAACTTATCCTTACCTAAACCTAACCTGAACACTAAAGCTAACCCTATCAATTAATCTAACTGTAACCCAAACCCTAATGCTAATTTAAGCCCTAAAACTAAACCAAAACCTAACCCAAACTCTGAACAAGACATTGACTCTGAAAACACACCTAGCTATAAACCTGACCCTTACCCTAAACATAACCCTTAATCTAGACCTAGCCATAAAACTAACCCTAACAGTATCCCTAACCATAACCCTAGACCTGACATTAGAACTCTTCCTAATTCTTGCCTTAAACCTAACACAAACCCGAGCCCTCATCCTAGCCCTAAAATTAGCCTTCATTCTACTCTGAACCCTAACTCTAGCCCAAACCCTGATTTCAACCCTCTCCCTAGTTCTGAACCTAGGTATAATCACATCATTTCCTCCAACCCTATCCCTAACCCTATCACTAACACTAACCCTAGCCCTAACCCTAGGCCTAATCCTAACACTAACCATAGCTCTAAACCTAGCCCTAATTTGTTGCTAACTGTAACCCTAACTCTAACCCTAGTCCTAAGACTAACCCTAACACTAGCCCTAGACCTATATCTAGTACCAACCTTATCTATTGCCTAACCCTAACACTAACCTGAAACTAGCCCTACCAGTAAACATATACATAAATTTAACCCTAACACTAGCCCCAGACCTAAACCTAATCCTAAACCTAGCTATTACTCTAGCCCTTGACCTAAACAAAAACTTAGTGCCAGCCCTAACAATAACCCTTAACCTAAACCAAACACTAACCTTACCACTAGACCTAACCCTAGTCCTGTTCTGGCTTTCACCCTAACCCACACTTTAATCTGAACACTGGCCCTGACACTAACATTAAACCTAGCTCTAAACCTGACCTTAACTAAAATTTTAACCTAACACTAGACCTATCCATAACCCTAACCCTAAAACTAGCTCTAATCAAAACCCTAGATCTTATGTTACAAAAAGCACTAACCCTAGGCCAAAACCTAGCACAAAACTTAAATAACCCTAGCCCTAATTGAGGCCTAAACCTACCCTAAGCATAACCCTCACCATAATCCTAACCCTAGTCCTAACCCTAATCCTAACCCTCACCTTAGTTCTAACCCTAGCTCAAAGACTAACTGTTAGCCTAAACATAACCCTAGCACTATCCCTAAACATAACCCTAACCATAGCCCTAATTCTAACCTTAACACTTGACTTAACATTAGCTCTAACCCTAGCCATTACCCTAAATCTAACCCTAACCCTAATGATAACCCTATTCTTAACCGTAACCAAAACCCTAACCCAAACCATAAATTTAAGTCTAGACCTAAACCTAAACCTAAACCTTGCCATAGCCTTAACCCTAACACAAATTTAACTCTTACCCTAAAACCAACAGTAAACCTAGCCCTACAACTATACTTAAACCTAAACCTAACCTTAACCATAAAGCTAATCTTACATCTAACCCAATCTATTACCCTAAACCTAATCCTAACCCTAATGAAAACCCTAGCCCTAACCCTAAACCTAACCCTGACCATTACACTAATCCTATCCCTCGTCCTAGACCTAACCCTAGCTCAAAACCTAAACTTTACCCTAAATATAACGCAAACCATAACCCTAAGCTATGTTTACTAGCCCTAACCCAAAATCTGGCCTAACTCTAGTACTAACCGTAACCTAACCCTAGCCCTAACCATAGATCTAACCCTATATATTATCCTTATGATAACCCTAATTCTAATGCTAACTCTAGGCAAAACCCTAGCCCATTTTCTAACCCTAAAGCACTCCATTGCCCTAAACCTACCCTCAAACCTAAACCTAACCCAAACAATTACCCTAACCCTAACCCTAGTGCTCATTTGAGCCCCATCCCTAAACCTTAAACTAAAACAAACACTAACCCTTATCCTGATCCTGACACTAGGCCAAAACTGAACACTAACCCTAGCCCTAATTCTAGCCCTAACTTAGCCCTATCCATAAAACTAACCAAAATCCTAGGCCTAAGACTAACCCTAACTCTCACCCTAGCCCTATCCCTAGATCTAACCCTATCTGTTACAATAACCATAACCCTAGTCCTAACCCTTGTCCTATAGTTAAACCTAGTCCTAATGCTAAATCTAATGCTAAATCGAAACCTAACCCTAACCCAAATCCTAAGCCTAACACTAACACTAGCCCTAACCCTAATGCTAATCTTATAACTAGCCCAAACCCTAAACCTAGGACTAAAACAAAACTGAGCAACAGCCCTAATCCTAAACCTTAACTTAAACCAAACCTTAACACTACACCTAGACATAACCCTAGCCCTATTTCGAGTCCTAACTCTAACCTTAAAACTTACCCTGATCCTGACTCATATCCTAACACTGATCCTAGCTCTAAAGACCACCCTAATTTAAACCAAATCCTAACAGTAACTCTAGCCCTAATTCAAGTCATAACCCTAGCCTTAAAGATTACCCTGACCCTGACTGATATCCTAACAGTCACTCTAGCTCTAAACACAGCCCTCACCTTTAACCAAACACTAACAGTAACCCTTGTCCTTATTTGAGTCCTAAACCTAACCCTAACTAACCCTGATGCTGACTCATATACTAACAATAACCCTAAATCTAAATATTACTCTAATCTTAAACTAAATCTAACACTAGACCTACCCCTATCTCTTACCCTAAAACTAACCCTAATGTAACCCTGGCTCATACATAGCCAATACCCAAATCTAGCCTTAATTCTAACAAATAAACTAGCCCTAATTCGAGCTCTAAACCTATATTTAACCCTAACCCTAACCCTAAATCTCGCATTAACCCTAGTCTAAGGCTATCCGTTAACCTAAGAAAAACCCTAAACCTAATGTTAACCCTAGACATATCTTTAATTCTTAGTCTAACCAAAACCCTAACACTATTAATAGTCCTAACCCTAGTCTTCATTCTAGCTCTATACCTATCCCAAACCCTAATGCTAACCCTGACCCTTATTCTGACCCTAACACTAGCCCTAGGTTTAAAACTGACCCTAATCCTAGACCAAATCCTAACACTAGCCCTAGACCTAAATCGAATTCTAAATCTAGCCTTAACTCTAGTCCTGGACCTAAACATAAACCTAGCCCTAGACCTAATAATAATCCTTAACATAACTCAAAAACTAACCCTAACCCTAGACATAAACATAGTCCGATTTCTGGCTGTAACCCTAACACTAACTCTAACCCAAACACTGATCCTGCCTTTAGAGTAAACCTATTTCTAAATATGACCCTACCCAAAAATCTAAACCTAAAATTAACCCTAACCCTACAACTAGCCCTGAACATAACCCTGGCTCTTACATTACCCATAGCCCTAACCCTAGGCCTAAACCTAACACAAAACCTAAAGCTAATCCTAGGCCTAAATCAAGACTTAAGCATAACCCTAAACCTAACCCTAGCCCTAACCCTAATGTAATCTTTGCCCTAGTCCTAATCCTAGCTCAAAGCCTAAACATTACTCTAAACATAAACCTACACCTATCCCTCAGTCTAACTCTTACCCTAGCCCTAATCCTAACTTTAACCCTAGTCCTAAACCTAGCTCTAAACTTACCCATTTCTTTAAACCTAAACCTATCCTTATTGATAATCCTAGGCTTAATGCTAATCCTAAACCTAACTGGAAAACTAACCATAGACCTAACCTTAAACCTCACACTTGCCATAGACCTAACCCTAGCTCAAACCCTAACTCTTACTATAAACATAAACATATCCATAGCCCTAACTCTAAGCCTAAACCTCAATCTAACATTAAACATATCCCTAAATCTACATCTAATCGTATACATTACCCTAACCCTAAACCTATCCCTAATGATGTCCCTAGCCCTAAGCCTAATCCTAACCCTATGAGTACTATAATTTTATCCCTAGAAGTAACCCTAAACCTAACCCTCACCCTAGTCCTAACCTAGCTCAAAACCTAACCCTTATGCTAAACATAAACCTAAGCCTAACCGTAGTTTTAATCCTAACCTTAATTCAAGACCTATTCCTAATAATAAACTTAGCCCTAAACTTAGATCTAATCCTATCCATTATACAAACCATATCCTTATTCTAATGCAAACCCTAGGCCTAACCTTAACCCTATCACTAACCCTAACCCTATCAATTACCCTAAAACTAATGAGAACTCTAAACAAAACCCTATCATTACCCTAACCCACACCCTAGTGCTAGACCAAGCCCTAACCCTAAACCCTAACCTCAAACAAACTCTTACAATGACCCTTACTATAGTAAATCTCGTATCTCTAAAGCTGATTTTAACACTAAACCTAACCCTTACACTAGACATATCTATAACCCTAATCCTAAAACTATCCCCAACCATAAGCTTAGACTTAGCATTAGCCATGGCCCTAATCCTAGCCCTAAACCTAACACAAACCCCAGCCCTTATCCTAGCCCTAAACCTAGCCTTAATCCTAACCCTAAACCTAACTTTAGACCTAACCCAAAAACTAAACCTAGCCCTAATCTTAGCCCTAATTTAGACCTATTTCTAACCCTAGCCCTAACTCTAGCCCTAAGACTAACTCTAATTCTCACCCTATCACCATCCCTAGTTCTAACCCTATACCTTACCAGAACCCTAATCCTAGCCCTAACCCTAACCCTAAACCTAGCGCTATCATTAGCTCTAGCCCTAACCTAGTTCTAATTTTAACTCTGAATCAAACCCTAACCCTAAGCCAACCCTAAACCTAAGTCTAAATCTAATTTTAACCCTAGCCCTAAAACCAAACCGAGCCATAGTCCTAATCCTAACCCTTAACCTAAAGCAAACCATAACCCTAACCTTAGCTCTAATTCTAGTTTTAAGCTGAAAACTAGAACTAACACTGACCCTGACTCTGACCATAATACTAACCCTAGTCTAAACATCACTCTAACCCTAACCCTAAACCTAACACTAGACCTACCACTAACCCTAACTCTAAATTTAACCCTAATTTTAACTCTGGTACTTACATTAGCCTTACCCCTAACTCTAGCACTAACTTAACCCAAAACCTAGCCCTAATCCAAGCCCTAACTCGAGTTTTAACCCTAACCATAATCCTAACCCTAGCCCTAATCAAAACCATAACCCTAGCCCTAACCCTAGCTCTAAACTTATCCATTGCTGTAACCATAACGCTAGGCCTAAACCTAACCCTATCCCTAATCCTAAAAATATGTGTTATTCTAAACCAAACCTAAACCCTAAACTTAACACTATCATTACACTAACACTAACCATAACTCTAATTTGAGCCCTAATTTTAAACCTTAACCTATCCCAAACTTCTAACCCAGACATTGACCTAGTAATAACCCTAGGTCTAAACCTGACACTAACCCTAAACCTAACCTTTACATTACATGTAGCCATAAACCTAACCCTAAAACTATCTTTAACCATAAACCTAGATCTGATATTAGCACAAGCCCTATCCTAGCCCTAACCCTGAAATAAATCATAGTCCTCATCCTAGCCCCAAAGCTAACCTTAATTGCAACCCTAACCCTAACCATAGCCCTAACGCTAATTCTAACCCTTACCCTATCTCTAAACCTAGCTATAACATCATTCCTTACCCTAAACTAAACCCTAACCCTAACCCTAACCCTAGGCCTAAGGTGAACACTAACCCTAGTCCTAATTCTAACCCAAATTTAAACCTATCCCTAACCCTAAATCAAAACCTAGACCTAAGACTAACTCTAACACTAGCCCTATCCCTACTTCTAAACCTATCCATTACTGGAATCCTACACCTAGCCCTAAACCGAGCCATAACCATTGCCTAATTCTTATTTCTAGTGCTAACTCTAGATCCAACCCTAACTCTAAATCTAACCCTAACCCTAAGCCTAAGCCTAACATTAACACTAGCCCTAGCCCCAACACTAATCATAAAACTAGCCCTTACCTTAACCCTTGCAGAAAAACAAAACCTAACAATAGCCCTAACACTAAACCTTTACTTAGACCAAACCTTAACACTACACCTAGACCTAACCCTAGCCCTAATTCGTGTCCTAATCTTAACCTTAATACTAACCCTAACTCTGACTCATATCCTCTCACCCTAGCTCTAAACACCACCCTAACCTTAAATCAAACCCTTACTGTAAACCAAGCCTTAATTTGAGTCCTAACCCTAACTCTAAAACTAAACCTGACCCTGACTATTATTAACCTAACACTAACACTAGCTCTAAATTTCACCCTAACCTTAGAACTAATTCTAAAACTAGAGTTTTAACCACTAACCATGCCCTAAAACTAACCCTAAAACCCTAGTTCTTACAATAGCCTTTGCTCTAACACTAGAAATAACCATAATACAAATATTAGCCAAAATCTGAAACCTAAATCTAGTTTTAACCCTAACCCTAGCCCTAACCCTATCTATAATCCTATCCCTTACCCTATGCCAAACCCTAAACCTAATGCTAATCCTAATCCTTAACCTAATCCAAACCCTAACCCTATTAGTAGTCCTAACCCTAGTCCTCATTCTAGCTCTAACCATAACCCAAACCCTAACCCTATCCCTGATCTTTATTCTGACCCTAACACTAATCATAGGTCTAAAACTAAACCTAACCCTAAACCGAACTCTAACATTATCCTACTGGTAACCTTATACCTAAACCTAACCCTAACACTAGCCCTAGACCTAAACCTAATCCTAATCTATCCATAACTCTAGCAATAGACCTAAAGAAAAACCTAGCCCTAGCCCTAATAATAACCCATAGCCTAAAGCCAAACACTAACCCTTCCCCTAGACTTAACCCTAATCCTAATTCTGGCTTTCCCATTAACCATAACCCTTAACTGAACACTGACCCTGACACTAACACTAACCTAGCTCTAAACATCACCCTAACCCTACAACTATACATAGCTTTAACATTAACCCTAAAACTATCTTTAATTATAACAAAGTTTATACATTCGCCATAGCCCTAAACTATTGTAAAACCTAGCGTAACCCAAGCCCTACTCTAGCTTGAACACTAAACCTAACCATAACCCTAAACTTATCCCTAAACCTAAACCTAAGCCTAACCCTAGACCTAACTCTAAGCATAACACTCGCCCTATCACTACCTCTAACCTTACCAACTACCCTAATGATAACAATAACCCTTGTGCAAACCCTAAGTTGAATCCTAATTCTATCCCTAACCCTAACCCTATCCATTACCCTACACCTAACCTGAACTTCAAGCCTAAAACTAACATTAATTTACCCCTAACCATAATTATAACTTGAACCTTAACCCTAAACCTTAATTTAATAAAAACCCTTACCCTGACCCTGACCCTAATAATACCCATAGCTCTAAACCTGACCCTAAGAAGAAACCTGACCCTTACAATAGACCTAGCTATAAACCTAACCCTAAAACTCTCCCTAACTGTAACCCTAGACCTGACATTAGCCCTAGTTCTAATCCTAGTCCTAATCCTAACACAAACCTTAGACCACATCCTAGCCATAAACCTTGACTTCATCATAAACCTAACCCTAATTCTAATCCTCACCCTAGTCCTAAAAGTAGCTGTAATCCCATCCCTTAACCTAAACCTAACCCTAACCCTAACACTAACATTAAACCTAGCCCTAAAGCTAGGCCTAACCCTAACACTAACCCTAGTCCTAATCCCAGCCCTAATTTAGCCCTATCCCTAACCCAATTGTAATCCTAGCCCTAAGATTAACCCAAACTCTTTCCCTAGCCTTATACCTAGTTCTAACCATAACCCTTACCATCACCCTAAACCTAGCCCTAAAGTTATCCCTAATTTTATCCCTATCCTTAGCCCTAGCTCAAGCCTAGATCTAATCCTAACTCTAAATCTAACCCTAAACCTAAGCCTAAACCTCACACTAACACTAGCCCTAATCCAAACATTAATCGGAAAACTAGCCCTAACTCTACCCCTAGCCCTAAAACATAACCGAATCATAATCCTAACACTAATACTTAACCTAAACCAATCCCTAATCCTACACATAGCCCTAATCCTGTCTCTAATTCTAGTCCAAACCCTAACCTGAAAACTAATCTGGACCCTGACTCTGACCCTAACATTAAACCTAGCTCTAAACACCATCATATCCATAAACTTAACCCTAACTCTAGATGTAGCCCTAACCCTGATCCTTTCACTAGCTCTAATCATAAGGCTACTTTGTACATTAGCCGTAGCCTTAACCTTAGCCCTAACCTGACCCAAAACCTAGCCTTAATCCGAGTCCTAAACCTAGATTTTTTTAAGATTTATTTTTTACTCTTCGATGGACACAACATCTTTATTTTATTGGTATGTGGTGCTGAGTATAGAACCCAGCAACCTGCACATGCCAGGTGAGCATGCTACTTCTTGAGCCACATCCCCAGCCCCTAAACCTAGCTTTAACTGTAAACATAAATCTAACCCTACCCAAATAATAGCCCCAATCCTAAACATAACCCTACCCCTAATCTTAGGTCTAACCCTATGATGCTAACCCTAGGCCTAACCCTAAACCTATCCATTACACTAAACCACACCTAAACCCTAACCCTAACCCAAACAAAAGCCCTAATTCTATCCATAACCCTACCCCTAATCTTAGGTCTAATCCTATCCATTACCCTAATGATAACCCTTATGCTAACCCTAGGCTTAAACCAAACCCTATCCATTACACTAAGCCACACCTGAACCCTAAACCTAACCCTTTCATTACCTTAACCCAAAATCCTAATGATAATGCAAGCCCTAAACCTAAACCCTAACCTAACCCAAACCCTCACCTTGATCCTGAACCTAATAATAACCCTAGCTCTAAAACTGACTCTTAGTATACACCTAACCCCTACACTGGACCAAGCCATAAACCTAACACTAAATCTATCCCTAACTGTAATCCTAGACCTGACATTAGCCCTAGCCCTAATACTAGCCCTAACACTAACACAAACATTAGCCCTCATCCTAGCCCTAAACCTACCTTTAATCATAACCGTAAAAATAACCCTAGCCCTAACCCTAATACTAATCCTTGCCCTGGACCTCAACCTAGCTATAACCCAATACCTTACCCTAAACATAATCCTAACTCTAACCCTAACCCAAGGCCTAAACCTAACACTAACACTAGCCCTAATTTATCCCTATCCCTAACCCTGACCCTAATCCTAGCACTAAGACTAACTCTAACTCTCATACTAGCCCTATTACTAGTTCTAAATCTATCCCTTATAATAATCCTAAACCTAACCCAAATCTTAGTCCTAACCATTGCCCTATCCTTAGCCCAAGCCCTAACCATAGATCAAAACCTAACTCTAAATCTAACCCTAACCCGAACTCTAAGTCTAACCATTATAAATACATTTATATTTAGACTATGTGTCTACAGATTTTGGCTTCAATTATTATTTAGAATATAGTCATTAGTTTCATAAAAGGCATATCATTTCTGGTGGTGTATAGAGAACTGAGGGTCAAGGGTAGGATCCTATGTTAAGGGGGGAAAGGAAAGAGGATATGTGATTAATCTAACTTAGCAACTTTGGAGGAGAACTCTAATGAATAGACAGGGGAAATTTATGGAAGAAGATATAAATTCAAACTCCTTATCTGTATCCATAAAATTACCCTATGTATAAATAATGAAAGTTAGGAGGCTGAAAGTGGGATAGAGTGAGAAAGAAAAAAGAAGAAAAAATAACAAGGAAAGAAAGAAAGAAAGGGAGAAAGAAAATAAGAGCAAATAAAGAGGTGGTGAGGTGGGGCCTATGCAATTCCTCTATATTATAAAATTCTAGTGATTCAGTTCTTAAAGTCCAATTTTAAGGAAAGTTCTTGGTTTCACATATGTTGAGGTTGTGAGAACCAGAGGGGGAAGGGTAGAGGAGAATGGATGAGAAGAGCAAGAAAAAAAAAGTAAGAAAGAAAAAAAGTATCTCCAAACTCTGTTTTCTTTTCTTGCAGTAGGTGGAGTTGCCTATTCCTAGGTTGAGTCTCTGTGCTCAGGGTGGTGGAGGTAGCCAGGGTGAGAGGGCTTGAGATTCTACCTGGAGCCTCCCTACTCTTAGTCTCTGAATTGGAAACCAGATGTCTGTAGAGTTGCTGTTCCACATTGATAGCTACACCCCCAAAATCTTGTGAGAAAAATCTTGAGTTATCACAGCTTGAGGTAAGGGAGTTGGAACCTGGGTACCTGATAAGCTGCAGAACCAAGCTGATAGCCACGCCCACTGATAGATGGTGAGTAAGGTTTTGCAAGATGGATTTCAGCTATTAACTGTGTATGGTGTTTGGTAAGGTGCGTGGTTCTGGAGTGACCTTGTGCTGTGTCCAGATCTCGGTCTGGTGACCCACAAGCAAAGCCTCTTTGTTTTGTGCTGCCTTCTGTCTGTGCAGAGAGCGCCTGTGTGGCTGAGACTGCTGTCTGCGCCCAGATAAACTGCAGAGCCCAGCCTTCCATCTGCACCAAAAGCACACATGCGGCACTAGTTTTCTTCAAATTTCTATGATACTGGGCTGCATTCATCTTTTACTTAGCCTTACTATACTCCACAGGTTTGGGCCTTGTCTGTTCAATGGTTCACTTTCAGGAACAGTTTGTATTTTAAGGTTTCCCTTCATTATGGCTTATAGATGTGAATGAAAATTGAGCTGGAAATCAAACAGATTGGCAGGAGGTGCCTGAAACTTCACACAATCAGTTCTCAGTGGGCACTCTATGGTTTCTTTCTTTTGAAGGTAGGCCAAAGATGAAGCATGCAAAAGACTGTAACTGAGGGCCCTTAAGGAGAAAACAGAGAAACATGTATGTACTGAAATAAGTCTCCCAACAATTTGTTTGTTTTCAAATTTCTATGATACTGTGCAGGATTCATCTTTTTTTTTTTTTTTTTACTATACTCCAAATGTTTGGGCCTCCTACATAAAGGGTTTGTCTTCAGGAACAGTTTCAATTTTCATGTTTCTCTTCTTTTTGCCTTATAGGGGTGAATGGAAATGAAGCTGGAAATCAAACAGGGTTTGGGCTACCTGCTTGAAACTTCACACACTCCATCAATTTTCAGTGAGCATAATCTGGTGTTTGCCATGGAAGTAGCCCTAACATGAGGTAGAAAGTAACAGCTTTATCTCTGAGTGCTTTAGGAGCAAGCAGAATACCCATGTAATGAAAGAGCTTCAATTTTTTTTTGGTTGGATTAATTTGATACTGTACAGGATTCATCCTTGACCTAGCCTTAGTAGGCTCCCGATGTTTGGGCCTTCAAGGTTCAATGGTTCAGTGTCAGGAACAATTTGAATTTTTAGGTTTCACTTTATTATGGCCTATAGGTGTGAATTCACTGGAGCTGGAAATCAAACAGGGTTGGTGCTAGCTGCATGAAACTGCACACACTCAATCAGCTCTCTGTGGGCACTCTTTGGTTTTTTTCTTTGTGAAAATACCTTAAGCTGAAGCATGAAAAACAAATTATCCATGAGCACTTTAAGAAAAAAAAACAGGGAAATATGAATGTACTAACATACCTCCCCCAATTTTTCATCAAATTTCTTTGATACTGCACAAGATACGTCTGTTAAGTTGTGCTGCTAGGCTCCCCAAGTTTGGGAATTCTATGATCATAAGTACTCTAAACAGGTTAGAATTAGGTTAGGGTTAGGTTAGATCTAGTGTTAGAGTTAGAGTGAGTTTTGTTCATATTCATTTGATACTTGGCATAATTCTTCTTTTACCTATCCTTACTATTTTCTGCAGGTTTGGGGCTTATCCCTTCAATGGTTTGCTGTCAGGAACAGTTTGTATTTTAAGATTTCCTTCATTTTGACCTATATGGGTAAATGGAAATGGAACTTGAAATCAAACAGGGTTGGTGCTTGCTGCTTAAAACTGCACACGCTCAATCAGTTGTATGTGGGCACTCTGGTTTCTTCCTTGTGAAAATTTCCCAAAGATGAAGCATGCAAAAACATCTTTATCCAAAAATACTGTTGGAAACAATAGGGAAATATACTTGTACTGAAATACCTTCCCAAAATATTTGGTCAGATTTCTTTGATACTGCACAAGATTTATTTTGTTAGCTTTCCCCACCAGGCTCCCTTAATTTGGGACTTCTATGAGGAAAGGTTCTCTAAACAGATTAGGGTTAGGGTAAGGGCTAGGTTTAAACCTAGTGTTAGGGTTAGAGTCAGTTTTGTTCATGTATCTTTGATACTGGGGAGGATTCATCTTTTTACCTAGACTCACAATGTTCCCTGGTTTGGGCCTTCTCGGTTCAATGGTTCGCTGTCAGGTACAGTTTGTATTTTAAGGTTTCACTTTATTTTGAACTATTTTGTTGAAGAGAAATGGAGCGCGAAATCAAACAGGGTTGATGCTAGCTGCTCAAAACTGCACACACTCCATCAGTTCTCTGTGGGCACTCTCTGGTTTGTTCCATGTGAATGTTGCCCTCAGCTGAAACATGCAAAGCAACTTTATCCCAGAGCACTTTTGGAGAAATCAAGCAAATATATATGTACTGAAACACTTCCTCCAATTATTTGCTCAGATTTCTTTGATACTGTGTAGGATTCATCTGTTAGCTTTCCCTACTAGGCTCCCTTAATTTGGGACTTCTATGATTATACGTTCTCTAAAGAGGCTAGGGTGAGATGTAGGGTTATGATTAAGGATATATCTAGTGTTAGGTTTACAGTAGTTTTGTTCAAATTTCTTTGATACTAGGCAGGATTTATCTTTTACCTAGCCTTACTATGTACTTAAGGTTTGGGCCTTCTAGGTTCACTGGTTTGCTGTCAGTATTTCAGTTTTTATTTTGAGGTTTCACTTCATTTTGACCTATATGGGTAAATGGAAATGGAGATGGAAATCAAACAGGGTTTTTGCTAGCTGCTTGAAACTTCACACAATCAGTTCTCTGTGAGGACGCTCTGGTATTATCCTCATGAAAGTATCCCAAAGATGAAGCATGCAAAAACAACACTATGTGAGAGCATTTTAGGAGACAACAGGGAAATATGCATGTACTGAACTACCTCCCCCAATCATTTGGTCAGATTTCTTTCATACTGGGCATGGTTCAACTGTTAGCTTTCCCCACTAGGCTCCTCATCTTTGAGACTTCTATGATCAAAGGTTCTCTAAACAGGTTAGGTTAGAGTTAGGTCTAGTGTTAGGGTTAGAGTTTGTCTTGTTCAAATTTCTTTGATACAGGGAAGGATACATTTTTACCTAGCCTTACTATGTTCCCCAGGTTTCGGCCTTCTCGGTTCAATTCTTTGCTGCCAGGAACAATTTGTATTTTATGGATTCACTTCATTTTGACCTACATGGGTAAATGGACATGGAGCTGGAAATTAAACAAGGTTGGTGCTAACTGCTTGAAACTTCACATACTCAATCACTTTGTTGTGGGCATACTCTGCTTTGTTTCTTGTGAGAGTACCTGAAGCTGAAGCATGAAAAAACAATTTATCCAAGATCACTTTAGGAGAAAACAGGGGAAATAGGCATGTACTGAAACACCTTCCGCAATTATTGGTCAGAATTTTTGATACTGTGCAGGATTCATCTGTTACCCTGCCCTTCTAGGCACCCCAAGTTTGATACTTTTATGATCAAGCTCTATAAACAGGAAAGGCTTAGTTTTAGGATTAGGGTTAGGGCTAGGGTTAGAACTAATGTTTGGGTTAGGGTTAGTTTTGTTCAAATTTCTTTGATACCAGTAAGGATTCATCTTTTACCGAGCATTACTATGTTTTCCAGGTTGGGCCTTCTCAGTTCAAGGTTCGCTGTCAGGAACAGTTTGGGTTTTAAAGTTTCACTTTATTTTAGGGCTAGTTTTAGGGTTAGGGCTATGGCTCTGTTTTGTTTTAGGGCTAGGGCTATGTTTAGGGCTAGATTTTGAATTAGTTTTAGGTTTAGGGCTAGTGTCATGGTGAGGTTTAGGCTTGGTATTAGATTTAGAATGAGAGTTAGGGTTAGATCCAGAGTTAGGGTTAGTGCTAGGGTTAGTGTTATGGTAAGGGATAGGGTTAGAACTAGGGAAATGGCTAGGATGAGAGTTAGATTTAGATATAGGACTAGACTTAGGGTTAGGATTAGGGTTAAAACTAAAATAAGGGTAGGTTTAGGGCTAGGGTTAGTGTTATGGTTAGGCGTAGGGGTAGGGCTAGGTTTAGGATTAGCATTGGGGTTAGGATTAAGTTTAAGGGAATGGGTTTGGTTATAGCTAGCTTTAGGGCTAGGGAGAGAGTTAGAATTAGGATTAGGGCTAGGGTTAGTGTTTATGTTAGGATTAAGGCTAGGTTTAGGGCTAGGGTTTCTGCTAGGTTCTGGGCTAGAACTAGGTCTAGGGCTAATGTCAAGCCTAGGGTTATGATTAAGGATAGTTTTAGGGTTAGGTCTTGCTAGATCTAGTGTGAGAACTATATTTAGGGTAAGGGTCAGGTTTAGAGTTAGGGGTATTATTAGGTTTAGGGTCACGGTTAGCATTTGGTTTCGGTCAATTTTAGGTTTAGGGCTTGAATTAGTGTTAGGTTTAGGCTTAGTGTTAGGGTAATGGATAGGATTAGGTTTAGGTTTCAGTTAAGGTTTAGGGTAATGCATGGTTTAGGTTTAACAATAGGGTTAAGCTTATCATTAGGTTAGGATTATGTTTAGTATAATGGATAGATTTAGAGCTAGGGTTAGGGCTAGGTTATGGTTTGGATTAAGACTAAATTTAGAGTTAGTTTTAGGGATAGGGCTAGTTTTTGGTTTTACGGTAAGTGTTAGGTTTAGGGCTAGGTTTATGGTTAGGTTAGGGTAAGTTTACTGTCTGATCTAGAGTAGTGGCTAGGGTGAGGTTTAGGTTTACATTCAGGTCTAAGGATATGTTTATGGTTAGGGTTTGGTTTAGGATTTGGGTTATGGCTAGAGTTTTCATTACAGTTATTGCCAAACCCTAACACTAACACTAAACCTAAAACTACTCCTTACCCTAACATGACATCTAACCCTATTCATTCCCTAACTCAAATGATAATCTTAGCCCTAACATTAACACTAACCCTAAACCTAAAGCTACCATTAACCCTAACCCTGTCCATTAACCTAACTCTAAAGATAACATTAGCCCTGAACCTAACACTAACAGTAAACCTAAACTTAAACCTAAATCTAACCTTAGACATAATCATAAACCTAACCCTATCGCTAGTCCTAATACTATTCTAAACCCTAGTACTAACTCTAGCTCTAATGCTATTCATTACCCTAACAATATCCTTAACACAAATGCTAACCCTAGGACTAACCCTAACCCTATCAATAACCCTAATCCCACCAATTACCCTAATCTAAAACTGAATCCTAAACCCAAACCTATCCATAAACCTAACCTTAATTCTAACCCTAATGCTAATTTGAGCCTTACCCCTAATAACTAACCTAACACACACCCGAAACCTGACCCTGTCCTTAAAATACACCTTAGTCTTAACATGGGCCTTACCCTAAACCTAACATTAGACCTAGCCATGAACCTAACCCTATAACTATCCCTAGCTGTAACCCTAAACCTGACATTATCCCTATCCCTAAAACTTGCCCTAACACTAACACAAATCCTATCCCTCATTCTAACACCAAATCAAGCCTTAATTCTAACACAAAACTAACCCTAGACCTAAACCTAATTCTAATCATTGCCCTAGCCCCAAACTTAGCTATAACCCTATCCCTTCCCCTAAACCTAACCCTAAACCTAATATTAAACATAGCCCTAACCCTAGGCCTAACCCTAACACCAATCCTAGACATATTCCTATCCCCAATTTAGCCCTAAACTTAACACTAACGCTAGCCTTAAGACTAAATCTAACTATCGCCCTAGCTCTATTCCTAGTTCTAACCCTATCCATTACTGTAACCCAAACACTAGACCTAACCTTAGCCCTAAACCTAGCCATAGCCCTAACCCTAAAATTAACCATAACTCTAAATGTAGCCCTAAGCCTATACTCACCATATCACTAGCAATAACACTAACATTAATCGTAAAACTACCCTTACCTTTAGCCTTAATCCTAAAACATAATGAGCCATCGAACTAATCCTAACCCTTAACCTAAACCAAATCCTAACCCTACATCTAGCCCTAAGCCTACCCCTAACTCGAGTCCTGTTCCCAAACCTAAAACTCACCCTGACCCTGACTCTGAACGTAACACTAACCCTAGCTCAAAACATCACTCTGAAATTAAACCTAACCATAAAACTAGACTTAGTCCTAACCATAACCCCAAAATTAACCCTAATCATAACTGTAGTTCTTACATTAGGTGTATCGTAACACTAGCCCTAAGGTAACACAAAATCTAACCATAAGGCGAGACCCACCCCTAGCTTTAACCCTAACTCTAAAACTCAACCAAGTCCTAACCCTTACCCTAAACATAACCCTAAATTTAATCCTTGCAATAACCCTAAACTTAACACTAACCCTAAAACTAACACTAACAATAACCGTAGCCTTAAACCTAGCTCAAACTCAATCCATTACCCTAACCCTAACCCTAATCCTAAACCTAATGCTATCCCTCGGCCTAACTCTAACACATTCACTAAACCTAACCTATCCATTACCCTAAATACAACCCTAATCCTAAACCTAACCAAACACTAAACCTAGATGAAACACTAACCCCAAAACTAGCCCTAATTGTAAACCTAGTTCTTACATTAGCCATATCCTTAAAGCTAACACAAAACCTAGCCTAGCCCTAATCCAAGCTCTAACCCTAGCTTTAACCCTAACCCTAAACCTAACCCTAGCTCTAACCCTAACCCTAACCTTAGACTAACACTAGCACTAATCCTATCCCTTACCCTAAGCCAAACTCTAACCCTAAAGTTACCCTAGACCTAAGCCTAATTCTTAGCCTAACCCAAAACCTAACTCTATTAGTAGTTCTAACCCTAATCCTCAATCTAGCTCTACCTCTATCCCAAACCCTAATCCTAACCCTGACCCTTATTCTGACCCTAACACTAACCATAGGTCGAAACCTGACCCTAAACCTAAACCGACCCCTAACATTGGCACTACCTGTAACCCTATAACTAAACCTTACCCTAACACTAGACCTCGACCACACTTAATCCTTTATCTAGTAATAACTCAAGGCCTAGCCCTAAACAAAAACTTAGTTCTAGCCCTAATAATCACCCTTAACCTAACCCAAACACTAACCCTACCACTAGGCCAAACCGTAGACCTAATGCTGGCCCTAACAATAAACTTAAGCCTATACCAAACACTGACACTTACCCTAACACAAACCTTAGCTCTAAAACTTATCCTAACAAAAAACATAACCCTAACACTAGACCTAGCCATATCACTAACCCTGAAAGTAGCCATCACCATAGGCCAAAACCTACCTCTAACTCTATCCATTATCCTAACCCTAATCCTAATGCTAACCCTAGCCCTAACCCTCACACTGACTCTAACTCTAATCCTCATCCTAGTCCAAACACTAGCTCAATCCCTAACCCTTAAACTTAAACTAACCCTAACACTAACCCATGGCCTAAACCTAAACCTAACCTAAACCCTAGCCCTAAACCTAACCTTAATGCTATCCCTAACCCTAGTTCTAAGCTTACATATTACCCTAACTCTAACCTTAACCTTAATAATACCCTATCCCTAAACCTAGCTCTAACACTACCCATTACCCTAACCCTAATGCTAACCCTGATGATAACCCTAGCCATTTCCCTAAATCTACCCTAACCCTAGACATAACCATAAACCTAACCCTTGTCATAGAGGTAACCCCTGCTCATACCCTAACCATTACACTAAACCTAACCTTAAGCCAAAACCTAACCCTAACCATAACCCTGACACAAAATCAATCCCAATCCAATACCCTAAACCTTATGATAACCCTAGCCCAAACCTTAACACTAACCTTGACCCTAACCATACCTATAATCTAGACCTAACCCTAAATCTAATCCTTGCCCTAGTGCTAACCCTAGCTCAAACTCTAAACCATATACTAAACCTGAACCTAACCCTAACCCTAGGCCTAACCCTAACTCTAGCCCTAATATAAACCATAACCCTATCCCTAACCCTATCCATTATTCTAAGCACAACCATAACCATAAAGCTAAACCTAGGACAAACCCTAACCCTATTGCTAACTCTAACCCTATCAGTTATCCTAGACCTAACATGAACCCTACACCCAAACCTATCATTACCCTAACCAAACCCTATTGCTAATTCAAGCTATAAACCTAAACCCTAACCTAAACCAAACCTGAAACCTAATTCTTACCCTAATAATACCCCTAGCTCTAAACCTGACCCTTACCCTAACCCGAAACCTTACACTAGACCTAGCCATAAATCTTACCCTCAATCTATCTCTAATGTAAGCCTAGACCTGACACTAGCCCTAGCCCTAATTCTTGCCATAACCCTAAAACAAACCCTAGCCCTCATCCTAGCCCTAAACCTAGCCTTATTACTAAACAAAACCATAACACTAGCCCTAACCAAATTCTAACCTCTGAACTAGCCTTAAAACTAGCTCTATCCCCATGACTTCCCCTAAACCTAAACCTATCCCTAAACCTAAATCTAAGCCTAAAACTAGGCCTAACCCTAATACAAATGCTAGACCTAATCCTAGCCCGTTTACCCTAAACCTAACCTAACCCTAGCCCTAAGATTACCTCTAACTCTCGCCTTAGTCCTATTTATAGTTCTAACCCTATCCCTTACCTTGATGCTATCACTTGCCTATACATTAGCCCTAACCCTAACATTGAACATAAAAACCAAACCCTAAGCCTAAAACTAGCCTTAACCTAGCCCTAATTCGAGTCCTATCCCTAACCCTTAAACAAACACTGACCCTGACTCTGACCCTAACACTAACCCTACCTCTAAACATTATTCAAAACATAAACATAAACCTAACCCTAGACCTAGCCCTAACCCTAACCCTTAAACTAATTCTAATCATAACCCTAGTTCTTACATTGGCTGTAGCCCTAAACCTAGCCCTAACCTAACCCTAAACCTATCCCTAATTGGAGCCCTAACACTACCTTTAACCCTAACCATAACCCTAATTCTAGCCCAAAACCTTACCCTAAACCTAAACCTAAACCTAACCCAAGAGCACACCTTAACACTAGATCTAACCCTTATGCTAAGTGGAAACTAGCTCTAACCCTAGACCTAGCCCTCAAGCCAAACTGAGCCATAGCACTGACCCTAAACCTTAACCTAAACCAAACCCTAACCCTACACCTAGCCCTAACCCTAGCCCTAATTTGAGTCCGAGTCCTAACTCTAACCCTAGAACTAGTACTAACCCTGACTCTGACCTTACAACTAACCCTAGCTCTACACATCACCCTATCCCTAAACCTAATCCTAACACTAGACCTCGCCCAAAACCTAACCTTAAACTAGCCCTAATCATAATGGCAGTTCTTTAATTAGCCATAGCCCTAAACCTAACACAAAACCAAGCCCTAATCCAAGGCCTAACACTAGTTTTAACTCTAACAATAACCCTGGCCCTAAATGTAACCCTATCTGTAGTCTTAATCCTAGCTCTAACCCAATTTTTTACACTTAGTCAAACGCTCACCCTATTGCTACCCAAGTCCTAACCCTAATTCTATGCCTACCCCAAACCCTGACTCTATCATTAGTCCTAAACCTAGCCCTCATTCTAGCTCTAAACTTAACCCAAACCCTAAATCTAATGCTGACCCTTATTCTGAACCTAACTATAAACTTAGGTTTAAACCTGACCCTAACCCTTATCTGAAACCTAACACTAGCCCTACTAGTAACCCTAACCCTAAACCTAACATTAACACTAGCCCTATACCTAAACCTAATTCTAAATATAGCCATAACCCTAGCCTTAGCCCTAACAATAACTCTTAACCTAAACCAAACACTAACTCTACCCCTAGACCTACCCTAGTCCTCATTCTGGACCTAAACCTAAACCTAATTCTAACCTAAACTTTGACACTTACCCAAACAAAAACCCAAACTCTAAACATTCTCCTAACCCAAAAACTAACCCTAACACTAGACGAACTCAAAATCTAGCCATAACTATAATGCTATCTCTTACATTACCCATATACCTAAAACTAGCCCTACCTCACACAAAAATCTAGCCCAAATTACAGCCCTAAACCGAACCCTAAGCATAACCATTACCCTAACCCTAAACCTAGCCCTAACCCTAACCCTAACCCTAAACCTAGCCCTAAAAATAACCCTCATTCTAGCCCTAAACCTAGCTCAAACCCTAAACCTTACCTAAGCATAACCCTAGCCCAAACCCTAAACCTCACCCTAACTCTAGCCCTAACCCTAACTGTAACCATAGCCCAAACTCTAGCTCTAACTCTATCCAGTACACTAACCATCACCCTAAAACTAATGCTATCCCTAGCCCTAAACGTAATCCTAACCTTACCCTAGCCCAGACTGTATCCCTAACCATCAACTAGCCATAAATCTAGCTCAATCACTAATCCTTACACATAAATTAACCCTGACCCTAACCCTAACCTTAACCCTAGTTCTAATCCTAGTTCAAACCATACCCAATACTGTAATTCTAAACTTAACTCTAATGATAACTCTAGACCTAAAGATAAACCTACCCTAATTCTAAACATAGATTTAACCCTAGAACTACAAGTGAACCTAACCCTAACCCTAAATCTAAGCTATCTCAAACCCTATCACTAATCCTAAATCTAATCCTAAAAATAACCTCAACCTAACCCTATATTTAACCTGACATCTAAACCTCTTACCCTAACCCTAATGATAACCCCACTCCTAACCATAACACTAACCATGACCAAACCCTAAATTAACCTTAGCCATAGCAAAAATACTAGCTCAAACCCTAAACCGTCCCCTAAAGTTAATCCTAAGTGTAACCCTCGCACTATCCCTGTCCATAACCCTAACTCTAGCCCTAATTCTAACCATTATCCTAGCCCAAACCCTAGGTCTAAATCCATTAATTACCCTAAAAATATCCATAACCCTAATGCTAACACTTGGCCTAACCCTAAACCTATCACAAACCCTAACCATATCCATTACCTTAAACCTAACCTGAACCCTAAACTTAACACTATTCATTACCCTAACCCTAATTCTAACTTAATGCTAATTTGAGCCTTAACCCTAAACCTTAACCTAACTCAAACCCGAAGCCTGACCCTGACCCTAATAATACCCCAGCTCTTAATATGACCCTTTCCCTAAACGTAACACTTTAAATTGACCTAGCCATAATCCTTACCCTAAAAATATCACTAACTATAAACCTAGACCTGACATTAGCCATAACGCTAATTCTTGTCCTAAACCTAACACAAAACCTAGCCCTAATCCTAGCCTTAATACTAGCCTTAATCCTAAACCTAACCATAACCTTAGCCCTAACCCGAAAGCTAATCATAAAACTAGCCCTAACCCTAACCATAGCTATAAAAGAAAACCGAGCAAAAGGCCTAACACTAACCTTAACTTAAACCAAACCCTAGCACTACAGCTAGACTAACCTTAGCCCTAAGTTGAGTCCTAATCATAACCTTAAAAATAACTCTGAACCTGACTTATATCCTAACACTCATCCTAGCTCTAAACACCACCCTAAACTTAAACTGAACCCTAAAAAACCTAGCCCCAATTCGAGTCCTAACCCTAACCTAACCCTAACCCTAACCCTAACCTAACCCTAACCCTAACCCTAACCCTAACCCTAACCCTAAAACTAACACAGACCTGACTGACATCCTAACACTAACTCTAGCTATAAATACCTCCCTAATCTTAAACCTAAACCTAACATGTGACCTACCCCTACCCGTAACCCTAATTGTAACCCTAGACCTTATATTAGCTGTTGCCCTACCCTAGCTTAAACTTCACAAAACCATCGCCCAAATCTGAGCCCTAAACCTAGCTTTAACCCTAACCATAAACCTATGCCTAACCCTAACCCTATGACTTTCCCTGAGCAAAATCTTAATCCTAATGGTAACCCTAGACCTATCCCTAATCCTTAGGCTAAACAAATCCTAACCCTATTAATAGTCATAACACTAGATCTCTTTCTATCTCTAACGCTATTCCAAACCCTAACACTAACTATGACCCTTATTCTGACCATAATATAAACCCTAGGTTTAAATCTGACCCTAACCCTAAACGAAATTCTAACACTAACCGAATTTGTAACCTTATACCTAAACCTAAACCTAACACTAGCTCTAGACCTAAACCTAATTCTAAATCTAGCCTGAAATCTAGCTCTAGACCTAAACAAAATCCTAGCCCTAGCACTAAAAGAAACCTTTACTTAACCCAAACACTAACTCTACCCCTAGACCTAAACCTAGTCCTAATTCTGGCTTTAACCATAACTTTAACTCTAACCCAAACACTGACCCTGTCTTTAAAACTAAACCTACCTCTAAACCTGAAACTCACCAAAATCTAAAACCCATTCTAGACCCAGTCATAATCCTAACCCTAAAACTAGCCCTAATCATAACCTAAAATCTTACATTACCCATAGCCCTAACCTTAAGCCTAAACCTAACTCTAAACATAGAGATAATTTTAGGCCTAAACCTAGCCCTAAGCATAACGCTAACCCTAACACTAGCCTTTTACCTAACCCTAGCCCTCACTTTAGTCCTAAGGTAGCTAAAAGCCTAACCCTTACCCTAAACATAAGCCTAGACCTATACCTAACTCTCACACTAACAATAGCCCAAATCCTAAACTTAACCAAGCCCTAAACCTATCTCTAAACTTACCCATTACCCTAACCCTATACCTAAAGTTATTGATAATCCTAGCCCGAAACCTAATGATATCCCTAAACCTAACCAGATAACTAACCATAGACATAACCCTAAAATTAAACTCAGCATAGCCCTAACTCTAGATCAAACCATAAACCTAAACATAAACCTAAACATAAACATAGCTCTAATCCTAACCCAATCACTAATTCTAACTCTAAAAAAATCTAAACCTAACCTAACCCTATCCATTACCTTAACCCTAAACCTAATGTTAATGATAACCCTAGCCCTAACTCTAACTCTAAACCTAAACCTACCATAATCCTGTCCCTAGACCTATCCCTAAACCTAGCCCTAACCCTAGCTCAAAACCTAAACATATGCTAAATATAACCCTAAACCTAAACTAACCCTAGTTCTAACACTAACTCTAACCCTAACTCAAGGCATATTCCTAACTATAACTCTAGTTCTAACCTAAGCTCTAACCCTATCAATTACCCTAACCATAACTCTAAGCCTAACCCTAGCCCTATCACTAAAGCTAACCATATCAATTACACTAAACCAAACCTGAACCTTAAAACAAACCCTAACTATATCCCTAATCCTAACCCTAATGCTAATTTGAGCCATAAACCTAAATCCTTAGCTAAGCCAAATCCTAATCCCAATAATTCCCCGAGCTCTAAACCTGACCCTTACCCTAAACCTAACCCTTACACTAGACGTAGCCATAGCCTAACCCTAAAACTATCATTAACCATAACCCTAGACCTGATATTAGCCCTAGCACTAATCCTAGTCCTGAATCTAATACAACCACTAGCCCTCATCCTAGCCCTAATCCCAGCCCTAGCCATAACCCTAACTCTATCCCTCACCCTTCATCTAAACCTAGCTATAACTCCATTCTTTATCCTAAACTTAAACCTAACCCTATCCCTATCGCTAGGCCTAAGCTGTACACTAACCCTAGTCCTAATTCTAGCCTTAATTTCCCACTATCCAAAACCCTAACTTTAATTTTAGCCCTATCACTAACACTAACTCTCACACTAGCCCTATTCCAAGTTCTAAACCTATCCCTTACCATAACTCTAACCCTGGCACTAACCCTTGCCCTATCCTTAATCCTAGCTTAATCCTAGATCTAACATTATTATAAATGTAACCCTAACTCTAAGTCTAAGCCTAACACTAACACTAGCCCTAACCCTAATACTAATTGTAAAACCAGCCCTAACTCTAACCCTAGGACTAAAACAAAACCAAGAAATGGACCTAATACTAAACCTTAACTTAAACGAAACCCTAAACTACTAACAAACTAACCCTAGCCCTAATCGAGTCCTCACCCTAACTTTGGAACTTACCCTGACCCTGCCTCATATCCTAATACTCACCCTAGCTCTAAACATGATGCTAACTTTAAACCAAACCCTAACAGTAAACCTAGCCCTAATTCGAGTCCTAACTCAAACACTAAAACTAACCCTGACCCTGACTCCTATCCTAAAAATAACTCTAGCTCTAAATATCAGCCTAACTGTAAATCTAACACTAACACTAGAACTACCCATAACCCTAACCCCTAAGCTAACCCTAATTGTAACCCTGGTTCTTACATTACCTGCTGCCCTAACCCTAGCCCAACACTAACATAAAAACTAGCCCTAATCCAAGCCCTACACCTAGCTTTAACCCTAAACCTAACCCTAATCCTACCCCTAACACTAGCTCTAACCCTATCCCTAACCCTAAGCAAAACCCTAACCGTAATGGTAACCCTAGACCTTTCCCTAATCCTCAGCCTAATCAAACCTCTCACCATATTAATATTCCTAAGCCTAGCACTCATTATAGCTCTAACCCTATCCCAAACCTTAACCCTAACTCTGACCCTTATTCTGACCATAAAACTAACCTAGGTCTAAACCTGACCATAATGCTAGACCAAACCATAACACTTGCCATACCAGTAACTTTATACCTAAACCAGACCCTACAACTAGCAATAGACCTAAACCTAATCCTAAATCTAGACTTAACTCTAGCTCTAGACCTAAACAAAAACCTAGTCTTAGACCTAACAATAACCCTTAACTTAATGCAAAGACTAACCCTACCCCTAGACATAAACCTAGTCCCAATTCTGGCTTTAAACTGAGCTCTAACTCTAACCTGAACACTAACACTTACTTTAACACTAAACCTATCTCCAAACCTGACCCTAACAAAAAACCAAACCTAACACTAGACAAAGCCATAACCCTAAGCCTACAACTAGCCCTAATCATAATCCTAGCTCTTATATTAACCATAGCCCTAACTCCATGCCTTAACCTAACACAAAACCTAGAGCAAATTCTAGGCCTAAATCTAGCCCGAAGTGTAACCCCAACCCTAAATCTAGACCTAACCCTAACCCTAAACCTAACCCTAGCCTTAGTCTTAAATTTTACTCAAAGCCTAACCCTTACCATAAATATAAACTTAGACCTATACCTTACTCTAAACCCTAACCCTAGCCCTAACACTGAACTTAACCTTATCCCTAAACCTAGCTCTAAACCTACAACTTTCCTAACCTAAACCTAACTCTATTGATAACCCTGGCCTTAACCCTAAATGTAACCCTAACCCTAACCCAAAAACTAACAGTAGACCTAACCCTCAAAGTAACCCTCGCCATAGCCCTAACCCTAGCTCAAAACCTAACCCATAACATAAACTTAAACATCACTGTAGCCTTAACATTAACCCTAAAACTAAATCTAATCCTTAACCTAAACCTAAACCTACATCTAACCATATCCATTACCCTAATCCTTATCCTAACCCTAATGATAACCTTAGTACTAACCATAACCCTAACCCTAAACCTACCATAATTCTGTCTCTAGACCTAAGGCTGAACCTAATCCGCGACCTAGCCTTAACACTAACAATAGATCAAACCCTAGCCCTTACCCTAAACATAACACTAGTCCAAAACCTAACCCCAAACCTAGCCCTAATCCTAACTGTAACCATATCCCAAACCCTAGCTCCAACTCTATACATTACCCTAACCATAACCCTAAACCTAATGCTAAACCTAGCCCTAACCCTAACCCTAACTCTATCCCTGAAGCCTCAAACTAGCCCTAACACTTATTAAATCCCTGACCCTTACCCTTAACCTAACCTTAAGAAAATGATAAGCCTAACCCTAACCCTAACTCTAGCCCTAATCCTAAACATAACCCTAGCTCTAACCCTAGCTCTAACCCCTTCCATTACCCTAATGATAACCATAAACCTAATGCTAACCCTAGAGCTTACCATAACCCTATCCATTACCTAATTCTAACCTGAGCCCTATAACAAACCTGAAGCCTAAACTTAACCTTATCCATTAACCTAATCCTAAATAAACCTAATGCTAATTTGAGCCATAACCCTAAATTTCAACCTAACCCAAACCCAAAAACTGACTCTGACTATTATAATACCCCTAACTCTCAACTTGAACCTCACCCTAAAACTAAATCTGAAATTAGACCAAGCCACAAATCTTACCCCAAAACTATCCCTGACAATAACCTTAGACCTGATATTAGCTCTAGCCCTAATTTTAGCCATAACCCTAACACAAACTCTAGCCGTCATCCTAGCCCTAAAAGTACCCTTGACCCTAACCTGAACCCAAACTATAGCCCTATCGCTAATATTATCCCTCGCCCTAGTTCTGAACCTTGCTTTAACCTCATCCCTTCCCCCAAATCTAACCCTAACTCTAACTTTAGACTTAACCCTTACACTAATCCTAGACCTGATCCTAGCACTAATTTATCCCTAATCCTACCACTAGCACTAAGACTTACTTTAACTCCTGCCCTAGCCCTATTCCTAGATCTAACCCTATCCCTTACCATAACCCTAACACTTGCCCTAACCTTAGCCCTAACACTAGCCCTAGTCCTTACCCTAGAACTAACCATAACTCTAAGTCCAAACCTAAACCTAAGCCTAAACCTCACACTAACACTAGCCCTAACACTAACACTAATCCTAAAACTAGAGCTAATACAGTTTAAGCTATAAAACAAAACCAAGCCATAGCCCTAACTCTAACACTTAATCTAAACCCAAACCTAACCCAACACCTAACCCTAACCTTAGCCCTAATTCCAGTCCTAACCAAACCCTAAAACTAACCATGAGCCTGACTATGACCTCAAACTAACCCTAGCTCTAAAATCACCCTAAAAGTATATGTAAAACTAAAACTAGTACTAGCCCTCACTGTAACCCTAAAAGTAGCCCTAATCATAACTCTTATTCTTACATTAGCCATAGCCTTAATCTAATCCAAAATCTATCCCTAAACTGAGCCCTACACCTTGTTTTAACCCTAACCCTAACCTTAGCCCTAACCATTATCCTAAACCTAACCCTAACCCTAAATATGGCCCTAACCCTTAACCTAATCCTAGACTTAATTCTAACCATGATCCTAGCCCTAACACTAGGTCTAACCCTATCCACTACCCTAAACATAACCCTACACCTAATGATAACCCTAGCCTTTAACTTAACCCTAATCCTAAACCTAGACCTGACACTAACCCTAACCATCAACCTAGACCTAATCATAGCTCAAAACCTAACACTCACCCTAAAACTAACCCTAACACTAACCATAGACCTAAACCTTACCCTAGCCTTAATTCTAACCATAACCTAGACCTAAACCTATCCATTACCCTAAACATAAGCCTAACCAAAACAGAGCTCTAACCCCACCCATTACCCTAACCCTAATTATAAACATCATGATAAAACTAGCCCAAACCCTAGACCTACTCTAACCGTAACTCTAAACTTAACCCTAGTCCTAACCGTAAACCTACATTAACCCTAAATTTAAACCTACCCGCAAAACTAACATTTGCCATAGTCCTAATCTTAGCACAAACCCTAACAGTTATGCTAATTCTAACACTAACCCTAGTCCTAAACCTAAATCTAGCCCTATCCATTTAGGCCTAACCACAAACCTATCGTTAATACTAACCTTATCCTTGCCTAAACCTAAAATGAACACTAAACCTAACCCTATCAATTACTCTAACCCTAACTCTAAACCTAACCCTAATGCTAATTGGAGCCCTAAAAATAAACCAAAACCTAACCCAAACTCTGAGCAAGACCCTAACTCTAATAACACACCTAGCTCTAAACTGACTCTTACCATAAACATAACCCTTAAACTAGACCTAGCCATAAAACTAACCCTAACAGTATCCCTAACTGTAACCCTAGACCTGACATTAGCACTCTACCTTATACTTGCCTTGAACCTAACACAAACCCAAGCCCTCATCCTAGTCCTAAACCTAGCCTTAATCCTAACCCGAACCCTAACCATAGCCAAAACCCTAATTTCAACCCTTTCCCTAGTTCTGAACCTAGGTATAACCGCATCCTTTCCCCTATCCCTAACCCTAATCCTAACACTACCACTACCACTAACCCTAGCCCTAACTCTAGGCCTAATCCTAACACTAACCATAGCTCAAATCCTAACCCTAATTTATTGCTATCTGTAACCCTGACTCTAACCCTAGCCCTAAGACTAAACCTAACTCTAGCCCTAGACTTATTTCTAGTACCAAACTTATCTATTGCCTAACCCTAACACTAGCCCTAATCTTAGTCCTAAAGCTAGAACAAACCCTAACTCTAAATCTAACCCTAAATCAAAACCTAAACCTAACCCTAACACTAGCCCTAACTCTAATTCTAATTTGAAAACTAGCCCCAACCATAGCCATAGCCCACAAACAAAACTGAGCTATAGCCCTAATACTAACCCTTAACTTAAAACAAATCTTAACGTTACACCTAGTCCTAAAGCTATCCCTACAATTAATACTGACCCTGACTCTAACCTTAAAACTAACCCTACTCTGAACATCACTCTAACCCTAAACCTAACCCAAACACTAGACCTAGCCCTAATCCTAACCCTAAAACTATCCCTAAACATAAAGCTAATTCTTACATTAGCCATAGCCCTAACCCTAACACAAAACCTAGTGCTAATCTGAGCCTCAACCCTAGCTTTAACCCTAACCCTAACCCTAACACTAACCCAAACCTTAGCTCTAAACCTATGCCTTACCCTAAGCCAAACTCTCACCCTAATGCTACCTTAGTTTTAACCCTAATCCTTAGCTTACCCCAAACACTAAGTATATTACTAGTCCTAAAAATAGCCCTCATTCTATCTCTAATCTAACCCAAAGCCTAAGCCAAAACCTTACCCTTATTCTGACCCTAACACTAACCCTAGGTCAAAGCCTGACTTTAACACTAAACCGAACCCTAACACTAGCCCTACCAGTAAACCTATACCTAAAATTAACCATAACACTAGCACTAGACATAAACTTAATCCTAAATATAGCCATAACTCTAGCCCTAGTCCTAAACAAAAACCTAGCCCTAGCCCTAAAATAACCATTAACCTAACGCAAAGACTAACCCTAGCTCTAGACCTAAACCTCCTTCAAATTCTGGCCCTAACAATAAACCCAAAGCTAACCCCAACACTGACGCTTACCCTAACACAAACCCTATCTTTAAACCTTATCTTTCCCAAAACTTAAACTTAACACAAGACATATCTATAACCCTAACCCAAAAAACTAGCCATAACCATAACCCTAGCCCTTACATTACCCATAGCCCCAACACTAGCCATAAACCTCACACAAATCCTAGCCCTAATACAAGCCCGAAACCTAGACCTAAGCATAACCTTAACCCTAATCCTAGCACAAACACTAAACCGAATGCTTGCCCTAGCCCTAACCCTAGCTCAAACTCTAAACATAACCCTAGCTCTAAACCTAACCCTAACCCTATCCATAATCCTAAGTGTAACCATAGCCCAAATCCTAGCTCTAACTTTACCCATTACCTTAAACATAACCCTAACCCTAATGCTAACCCTAGCCCTAATCCTAACCCTAACCATAACCATAACCATAGCCCTAATCATAGCCCTGATTCTAACCCTATCCTTGTCCTAGCCCTAAAACTAGGTCAAACCCTAACACTTACCCTAAACCGAACCCTAACACTAACCCTAGGAGTAACCCAACTTCTAGCTCTAGTCCTAACCTTAATCTAAGCCCTAACACTAGCACTAAACCTATTCATTTGGTTAGCTTAAACCAAATGCTAACCCTAGGCCTAACCCTAACCCTATCCCTAACACTATCCCTATGTAATACTCTAAACCTAACTTGAACAGCAAACCTAAATCTTTCCATTACTCTAACTCCAACACTAACCCCAATGCTAACTTGAGCCCTAACCTTAAACCTTAACCCAAACCAAACCCTAACCCATTCTCTGACCCTAATAATAACGTAGCTCTATACCTGAGACTTACGCTAAACCTACCCTTACATTAGACCTAGCCATAAACCTATCAATAAAAATATCCCTAAACATATCCCTAGACCTGACATTATCCCTAGCCCTAATTCTAGCCCTAACCCTAACGCAAACCCTAGCCCTCATCTTAGCCCTAAACCTACACTTAATCCTAACCCTCACCCTCACCCTAGCCCTATCCCTAAATATAACCCTTGCCCTAGCACTAAACCTAGCTATATAACCCCATCCCTTCCCCTAAAACTAACCCTAACCTTAGCCCTAACCATAGGCCTAACCCTAACACTAATCCTAGCACTAATCCTACCCTATTTGAACCCTAACCTTAACTCTACCCCTTACCCTAGCCCTAAGACTAACTCTAACTCACACCTGAGCCCTATTTCTATTCATAACCCTGTTTGTTAGCGTAACCCTCACAATTGCCCTAACCTGAGTCCTAATGCTAACCATATATCTAACCCTAGATCTAAACATAACTCTAAATCTAACCCTAATCTTAAGCCTAAACCTCATTCTACAACTAGCTCTAACACTATTGCTAATCCTAAAACTAGCCCTAATTTAAGCCCTAGCCCTACATTGAAACTGAGCCATTGTTCTAACCCTAAATCTTAACCTGAACCAAACCCTAACCCATAACGACCCATAACCCAAGCTCTAATTCGAGTCCTAGGCCTAAACCCAACCCTCACTCTGACTCATATCCAAACACAAACCCTACCTCTAAATATCACCATAACCCTAAACCTAATGCTAACACTAGACCTAGGTGAAACCCTAACCCTAAAACTAACCCTAATCATAACCCTAGTTCTTACATTGGCCTTAGCCAAACCCTAGCCCTAACTCTAACACAAAAAATAGCCCTAATCCTAGCCCTAACATTAGATTTAACCCTAACCCTAACCCTAAAACTAGCCCTAATCCTAGCCCTAACATTAGATTTAACCCTAACCCTAACCCTAAAACTAGCCCTAAACCTACCCTAATCCTAGCCCTAAACCTAGATCTAATTCGATCCATTACCCTAAGCCATACCCTATTTATAATGCTAACTCTAGTCCTAATTCTAATCCTTAGCCAAACCAAAATTAACCCTATTACTAGTCCTAACACCAGCCCTCATTCTAGATCTAATCCTAACCCAAAACCTCACCATAACCTTCACACTTATTCTGATCCTAACACTAATTATAGGTCTAAATCTGACCCTAAACAGAAACCGAAACCTGAAACTGCCCTACCAGTAAACTTATACCTAAACCTAAACCTAACACTAGCCCCATACCTAAACCTAATCCTAAATCTAGCTTTACTCTAGCCCTTGACATAAACAAAAATTTAGTGCTAGCCCTAACAATAACCCTTAACCTAAACCAAACACTAACCCTACCACTAGACTTAACCCTAGTTCTATTTTGGATTTCACCCTAAACCTAACTTTAACCTGAACACTAGCCCAGAAACTAACATTAAACCTAGCTCTAAACCTGACCTTAACCCAAAATCTAAACCTAACACTAGACCTAGCCATAACCTTAACCCTAAAACTAGCTCCAATCAGAACCATAGAACTTACATTACACATAGCACTAATCCTAGGCCTAAACCTAACACAAAACTTAAATAACCCTAACCCTAATGGAAGCCTAAACCTACCCTAAACATAACCCTTAGCCTAACCCTAACCCTAGTCCTAACCCTAACCCTAACCCTCACTTTAGACTAACCCTAGCTCAAGGCCTAATGCTTAGCCTAAACCTAACCCTAGCACTATTCCTAACCATAACCCCAACCATAGCCCTAGTCCTAACCTTAACCCTAGACCTAACACTAGCCATTACCCTAACTCTAACCCTAACCCTGATGATCTCCCTATCCACAACCCTACCTAAACCCTAACCACACCATAATCCTAACCCTAGACCTAACCCTAAACCTAAACCTTGCCATAGCCTTAACACTAACTCAAACCCTAACACTTACCCTAAAACCAACAGTAAACCTAGCCCTAATACTAAACTTAAACCTAAACCTAATCTTAACCATAAAGCGAACCTTAAATCTAATCCAATGTATTACTCTAAATCTAATCCTAACCCTAATGAAATCCCTAGCCCTAACCCTAAACCTAACCCTGACCATAACACTAAACCTAACACTCATCCTAGACCCAACCGTAGCTCAAAACGTAAACTTTACCCTAAATATAACACTAACCCTAACCCTTAGCTAGGTTTAATAGCCCTAACCCAAAACCTAATCTAACTCTAGCACTAATCCTAACCTAACCCTAATCCCTAACCATACATCTAGCATATATAGTATCCTTATGATAACTCATTTCCTAATGGTAACCCTAGGCATAACCCTAACCCTTTTGCTAACCCTAAAGCTCTCCAAGCCCTAAACCTACCCTCAAACCTAAACCTAACCCAATCAATTACCATAACCCTAACACTGACCCTAATGCTCTTTTGAGCCCTATCCCTAAACCGTATTCTAAAACAAACCCTAACACTGATCCTGACCCTAAAAATACAACTAGCTCTAATCCTGACCCTTATCAAAAGCCTAACACTTACACTAGGCATAGACAAAAACCTAACCCTAAATATACCCCAAACTGTAACACTAGACCTCACATTATCCCTAGCCCTAATTCTAGATCTAAGGCTACAACAAAACCTAGCCCTCAGCCTAAAACTTAACCTAGCCTTAATCATAACCCTAACCCTAACCCTAGCCCTAACCCTAATTGTAACCCTCACCCTACCTCTAAACCTAGCTATAACACCATACCTTACCCTAAAATTAACTATAACCCTGACACTAACACAAGGCCTAAGCTGAACACTAACTCTAGCCCTAATCCTAGCCCTAACTTAGCCCTATCCATAAAACTAACCAAAACCCTAGGCCTAAGACTAACTCAAACTCTCACGCTAGCCTTAGCCCTATTTCTAACCCTAGCTGTTACTGTAACCATAACTCTAGCCCTAACCCTTGCCCTATAGATAGACCTAGCCCTAATCCTAGATATCACGCTAAATCCAAATCTAAACCTAACCCAAAGCCTAAGCCTAACACGAACACTAGCCCTAACCCTAATGCTAATCTTATAACTAACCCAAACCCTAAATCTAGGACTAAAACCAAACTGAGCAACAGCCCTAACCCTAAAACTTAACTTAAACCAAACCTTAACACTACACAGCTGGACATAACCCTAGCCTTAATTTGAGTCCTTACCGTAACTTAGCCTGACCCTGACTCATATCCTAACACTGACCCTAGCTCTAAAGACCACCCTAAACTTAAACCAAATCCTAACAGTAACCCCAGCCCTAATTCAAGTCATAACCCTAACCTTAATCTAACCCTGACCCTGACTGATATCCTAACAGTCACCCTAGCACTAAACACAGTTTTAAGTTGAAAGCTAGAACTAACACTGACCCTGACTCTGACCATAATACTAACCCTTGTCTAAATATCACCCTAACCCTAACCCTAAACCTAACACTAGCCCTACCACTAACCCTAACCCTAAATTTAATGCTAATTGTAACCCTGGTACTTAATTAGCCTTACCCCTAATCTTAGCACTAACTTAACCCAAAACCTACCCCTAATCCAAGCCCTAACCCGAGCTTTAACCCTAATCCTAACCCTAACCCTAGCCCTAATCAAAACCATAACCCTAGCCCTAAACATATCTCTAGCCCTATCCATTGCAATAACCATAACTCTAGGCTAAACCTAACCCTATCCCTAATACTAAACCTATGCATTATTCTAAACCAAACCTAAACCTTAACCTCATATTATAATTACACTAACACTAACCATAATGTTAATTCAAGCCCTAACTTTAAACCTCAATCTATCCCAACCTTCTAACCCAGACATTGACCCTAGCTCTAAACCTGACCTAACCCTAAACCTAACCCTTACATTATATGTAGGCATAAACCTAACCCTAAAACTATCTTTAACCATAAACCAAGATCTGATATTAGCCCTAGCCCTAACACTAAAATAAAGCATAGCCCTCATCCTAGCCCCAAATCTAGCCTTAATCATTACCCTAACCCTAACCATAGCCCTAACCCTAATTCAAACCTTCACCTTATCTCTAAACCTAGCTAAAATGCCATTCCTTAACCCAAACTTAAACCTAACCCTAACCCTAATGCTAGGCCTAAGGTGAACACTAATTTTAGCCCTAATCCTAGCCTTAATTTAACCCTATCTCTAACCCTAAACCTAACCCATGACCTAAGACTAAGTCTAACCCTCACATTAGCCCTATCCCTACTTCTAACCCTATCCATTACCGTAATCCTAAACCTAGCCCTAAACCTAGCCATAACCATTGCCAAAATTTTATTCTTAGTCCTAACCCTAGATCTAACCCTAACTCTAAATCTAACCCTAACCCTAAGCCTAAGCCTAACATTAACACTAGAACTATTCCTAACGCTAATCATAAAACTAGCCCTAACACTAACTGTTGCAGTAAACCAAATCCAAGCACTAGCCATAACCCTAAACCTTAACTTAAACCAAATCTTAAAACTAAATCTAGACCTTACCCGAGCCCTAATTCGAGTCCTAGTCTTAACCTTAATACTATCCCTAACTCTGACTCATATCCTAAGACTCACCTTAGCTCTAAACACACCCTAACCTGAAACTGAACCCTAACAGTAACCCTAGCCTTAATTCGAGTCCTAATCCTACCCTGAAATCTGAATCTGACCCTATTAACCTAAAACTAACACTAGCTCTATATTTCACCCTAACCTTAAACCTAATCCTAACACTGGAGGTTTAACCCCTAACAATAACACTAAAACTAACCCTCAGAACCAGAGTTCTTACAATAGCCATTGCTCTAACCCTAGCCATAACCCTAACACAAAACTAGCCTTAATCCGAGACCTAAACCTAACTTTAACCCTAACCCTAGCCCTAACCCTAGCTCTAAAATTATGCCTTACCCTATGCCAACCCTAAACCTAATGCTAATGCTAATTCTAATTCTAATCCTAAATCTGTTCCTTCACTTATCCCAAACCCTAACCCTATTAGTTGTCCTAAACCTAGTCCTCATTCCAGCTCTAACCATAACCCAAACCCTAACCCTAACCCTGACCCTTATTCTGACCCTAACATTAATCATAGGTCTAAACCTGAACCTAACCCTAAACTAAACCCTAACATTAGCCCTATTGGTAACATTATACCTAAACCTAACCCTAACAGTAGCCCTAGACCTAAACCTAATGCTAATCTATCCATAACTCTAGCCCTAGAACTAAAGAAAAACTTAGCTCTAGCCCTAAACCTAGCCCTAATACTAATCTTAACTCTAGCACTAAACCTAACTTTAAAGATAGATATTATCCTAAACATAATCCTAACTCTATTGACAGCCCTAGGCCTAACCCTCACCTTAAACCTAACCAGAAAACTAATCCTAGAACTAACCCTAAACCTCACCATCACCATAGACCTAACCCCAGCTCAAACCCTAAACCTTATCATAAACCTAACCATAACCATAGCCCTAAGCCTAAGCCTAAACCTGAATCAAACTCTAACCTAAACCTACATCTAATCGTAAACATTACCCTAACCCTAACACTACCCCTAATGATGACCGTAGCCCTAACCCTAACACTAACCCTAACCATACTGTAATCTTATCCCTAGACCTAACACTAAACCTAACCTTCGCCCTAGCCCTAAACCTAGATCAAAACCCAATTATTACACAAAACATAACCCTAAACCCTAACCCTAAATCTCACCCTAACCCTAACCCTAACTCAAGACCTATTTCTAAACATAAACCTAGTCCTAAGCTTAACTCTAACCCTATTCATTATCCTAACCATAAACCTGACCCTAATGCTAACTCTAGACCTATTGCTAACACTAACATTATCAATTACCCTAAACCTAAACTGAACCCTAAACAAAAACCTATCATTACCCTAACCCTGACCCTAAAGCTAAAGAGCCCTAACCCTAAATCCTAACCTCAAATAAACTCTACCCCTGAACCATACCCTAATAATTCCCCTAGCTCTAAACCTGACCCTTACGCTAAACCTAACCATTACACTAGACCTAGCCATAAAACATTCTAAATCTATCCCCAGCTGTAACCCTAGACCTGACATTAGCACTAGCCCTAATCCTAGCGCTAACCCTAACACAAACCCAGGGCTTATCCTAGGCTTAATCCTAACCCTAATCATAACCTTAGGCTTAACCCTAACACTAAACCTAGCCCTAATCTTAGCCCTAATTTATGCCTATCCCTAAACTTAGCCCTACCCCTAGCCCTAAGAATTACTCTAACTCTCACCCTTGCCCCACCCCTAATTCTAAACCTATACCTTACTGGAACAATAATTCTAGCCCTAACCCTAGCCCTATATTTAGCCATAGCCCTAACCTAGATCTACCTGTAACTCTAAATCTAACTTTAACCCTAAGCATAAACCTAAACCTAACCCTATCCCTAACCTTAATGCTAATCCTAAAACTAGCCATAATCCTAGCCCTAGCCCTAAAACAAATCCCAGACATAGCCCTAAACCTAACCCTTAACCTAAAACAAACCCTAAGCCTAACCCTAAACTTAGCCCTAATTCGAGTTTTAAGCTGAACCACAAACTAACCCTGACCCTGAATCTGATCATAACACTAACCCTACCTCTAATGATCACCCTAACCGTAAACCTAAACCTAACACTAAACCTAGCCCAACCCTAAACCTAAAGTTAGCCTTAAATATAACCCTGGTACTTACATTAGCCCTAACCCTAACCCTAGCACTAACTTAACACAAAACCTAGCCCTAATTCAAGACCTAAACCAAGCTATAACCCTAACACTAACCCTAAAACTAGTCATAATCATAACCATAACCCGAGCCCTAACCCTAGCTCTAACTCTATCTATCACCATAGCTCTATCCCTAACACTAATGCTAACCCTAGGCCTAAACCTAAACCTATCCCTAATCCTAACCCTATACATTACCCTAAACCAAACTTGAATCCTAAACCTCACCCTATCATTACCCTAACCCTAACCTTCATGCTAATTCAAGCCCTAAATTTAAACCATAGCCTATCCCAAACCCTAAACAAGGCTCTGACCCTATTAATACCCCTAGCTCTATACCTGACATAAAACTAAACATAACCCTTACACTACCTGTATCCATAAATCCAACCCTAATTCTATCTTTAACCATAATCCTACACCTGATATTAGTCCTAGCACTAATCCTAGCCCTACCATAAAACAAATCCTAGCCCTCATCCTAGATCCAAAACCAGCCTTAATCATCACCCTAAGCCTAACCATAAGACTAACCCTAATTCTAACACTCACCCAACATCTAAACCTAGCTACAATGCCAATCCTTACCCTAAAATTAACCCTAACCCTAAACCTAATGCTAGGCCTAACCTGAAAAATAACCCTAGCCCTAATTCTGGCCCTAATTTAACCCTATCCCTAACCCTAACCCTAGCCCTAAGACGAACTCTAACATTCACACTAGCCCTATCCCTAGTCCTAACCCTAACCATTACAATAACTCTAACCCTAGCTCTAACCCTAGCCAAAAAAACCTTGTCCTGTCCTTATTCCTAGCCATTACCCTTGATCTATCCCTAACTCCAAATCTAACACTAACCCTATGCCTAAGCCTAACATAAACACTAGCCCTAACCCTAAGGCTACTCATAAATCTAGCCCTAACCCTGAACCTAGAAGTAAATCAAAATCAAGCAATAGCCCTAATATTAAAACCTTAATTAAATCAAATCCTAATACTATACCTAGACCTAACTTTTTAGCTCTAATTCAACTCCTAACCTTAACCTGAATATTAACCCTGACTCTGACTCATATCCTAACACTCACCCTAGCTCTAAACACAATCTTAACCTTAAACCAAACACTTACAGTAATCCTAGCCACAATTTGAGTCCTAAACTTAACCTTGAAACTAACTCTGACCCTGACTACTACCCTAACACTAACACTAGCTCTAAATATCATCCTAACCTTAAAAGTATTCCTAACACTAGAGGTCTAACCACTAACCATAACCCTAAAATTAACCCTAATTTTAACCCTAGTTCTTACATTAGCTGTTACTCTAACCCTATCCCTGATCCTAACACAAAAACTAGCCGTAATCTGAGCTCTAAACCTAGCTTTAACCCTAACCCTAGCCCTAACCCTAGTTCTAAATCTATCCCTTATCCTAAGCCAAACCCTAACACTAATTCTAATCGTAATTCTAACCCTAATATTCAACCTAACCCAAATCTTAATCCTATTACTAGTCCTAACTCTAGACTTCATTCTAGCTCTAACCATAACCCAAAACCTTACCCTAACCCTGACCCTTATTCTGACCCTAACACTAATTGTAGGTCTAAACCTGAACATAACCCTAAACCAAACTCTAACACTAGCCCTAGACTTAAACATAATCCTAAATCTAGTAGCCATAACTCTAGCACTAAATCTAAAGAAAAACCTAGCCCTAGCCATAATAATAACCCTTAGCCTAAGCCAAACACTAACTCTTCCCCTAGACCTAACCCTAGTCCTAATTCTGGCTTTAATTCTAACCATAATCCTAACCTGAACACTGACCCTGACATTAACCGTAACTCTAAACATCACCCTAACCCTGAAACTATACCAAGCCCTAACATTAACACTAAAACTAGCCCTAATCATAACAAGTTCTTAATTTAGCCCTAGCCCTAACCTATTGCAAAACCTACCACTAATCCAATCCCTACCATATCTTTAACCCTAAAGCTAACCCTAATACTAAACATAGCCCTACCCCAAAGCCTAAGCCTAACCTTAGATCCAATACTAAGCATAACCCTAGCCCTAACCCTAGCTCTAACCCTATCCATTATCCTAAGTATAACACTAAACCTTATGCTAAACTTAGACCAAACCTTAATCCTAGGCCCATCCCTAACCCTATCCATTACCCTAGACCTAACTTGAACCCTAAACCTAAAACTATCATTAACCTATCAATAAACCTAATGCTAATTTGAGCCCTAAGCATAAACCATAACCTAACCTAAACCCTAACTCTGACCCTAATAATACCCTAGCTCTAAACCTGACCCTACCCATAAACCTAACCCTTAATAGACCTAGATATAAACCTAAACCTAAAATAATCCCTAACTCTAACCCTAGACCTGACATTAGCCCTAGCTCTAATCCTAGTCCTAACCCTAACACAAAACTTTAACCACATCCTAGACATAATCCCTGCCTTCATCATAACCCAAAACCTAATCCAAATTCTAACCCTCACCTTATCCCAAAAATTCGGTATAAACTCATCCCTTACCCAAACCTAACCCTAATCCAAACCCTAACATTAAACCTAGCCGTAACCCTAGGCCTAACTCTAACGTTAACACTTGCCCTAATCCCAGACCTAACTTAGCCCTATCCCTAACACTAAACATAACCCTAGCCCTAAGACTAACTATAACCTTTGCCTTAGATCTATAGGGTAGTTTTAAACTTTTCCTTTACCCTCACCCTAAACCTAGACCTAATCTTAGCCCTAACTGTAGCCCTAGCCTTGAAACAAAACCGATTTATAGCCCTAATCTTAACCCTTAACCTAAACCAAACCCTAACCTTTCACCTAGCCCTAACCCTATCCATAAACCTATCCCTAATTCTAGTCCTAACCTGAAAACTAACGCTGACCCTGACTCTGACCCTAACACTAAATCTAGCACTAAAATCATTGTAACCATAAATTTAACCCTAACACTATATCTAGCCTTAACCCTAACCTTACAACAAGCACTAAACATAACACTATTTTGTACAATATACATAGTATTAACCCTAGCTCTAACGTAACCCAAATCCTAGCCTTAATCAGAGACCTTATCCTAGCTTTAACCCTTAACTTAAACCTAACACTAACCCAAACAAAACCCTAATTCTATACATAACCCTTGCCCTAAAATTACGTCTAACTCTATCCACTACCCTAATGATAACCCTAACCCTTATGCTAACCCTAGGCCTAATGCTAACCCTACCCATTACACAAAAGCACAACTAAATTCTAAACCTAAACCTGTCATTACCCTAACCCTGAATCTAATGCTAATTTGAGCCCTAACATTAAATTCTAACCTAACCCAAACACTAACCTTGATTGTGACCCTAATAATAACCCTAGCTCTAAAACTGACCCTTAACCTAAACTTACCCTTACCCTGGACCAAGCCATAAAACTAACACTAAAGGTATCCCTAATTGTAACCCTAGACCTGACATTAGCCCTAGACCTAATACTAGCCCCAAACCTAATACAAACACTAGCCCTCATCCTAGCCCTAAATCCTAGCCTTAATCATAACCTTAACTATAACCCTGGCCCTAATTCTAACACTAACCCTTGCCAAGCCTTCAATCTTGCTATAACCCATTCTTTTAAAGTAAACATAACCCTAAATCTAACTCTAAACCTACGCCTAAACCTAACACTAACCCTAGCCCTAATTTAGCCCTATACCTAACCATAACCCTAAACCTAGCCATAAGACAAACTCTAACTCTCACACTAGCCCTATCACTATTTCTAACCCTATTCCTTACATAATCCTAGCCCTAACCATTGCCCTAACCCTTGCCCTATCCTTAGCCCTAGCACTAACCTTAGATAAACACCTATCTCTAAATCTAACCATAATCTGAAGCCTAAGCCTAATCCAAACATTAGCCCTAAGCCAAACACTAATCCTAAAACTAGCCCTTACCCTAGCCCTAACCTAAAACAAAACTGAGCCATAGCTCTAACACTAATCCTTAAACTAAACGAAACCCTAACCATACACCTACCACTAAACCTAGACCTAATTCGAGTTTTAAGCCAAACCCTAAAACTAACTCTGACCCTGACTCTGACACTAATATTAACCCTAGCTCTAAACATCACCCTGACCTTAAACATAACCTGAACACTCAATCTAGCCCCAAATTTAACCCTAAAATTAGCCCTAAATATAACTCTAGTACTAACATTAGCCATAACACTAAGCATAGCACTAACTTAACCTGAAACCTAGCCATAATCTGAGTCCTATCCTGAGCTTTAAACCTAACCCAATCCCTAATCACAACCCAAGCCCTAAACATAACCATAAACCTAGCCCCAACCCTAGTTTAACACATTCCATTTCTGTAAACATAACCCTAATCCTAATGCTAAACCTAGGTCTAAACCTAATGCTATCTCTAATCCTATTTCTATCCATGTACCTAAACATAACCTGGGCCCTAATACTAACCGTATTATTACTCTAACCTCAACCCTAACGCTAATTCAATACCTAAATTTAGACCTTACACTATGCCAAAGGTTAACACAGACCTTGTCCATAAAAATACCCCTAACCCTAAGCCTGACCATACCCCTAACCCTTACACTAGACATTGCCATAATCCTAAACATAAAATTATCTTTAAACATAATTCTAGACCTGAAATTAGCCGTAACCCAAATCCTAGCCCTAACCACAAAACAAACACTATCCCTCATCCCATACTAAACCTACCCTTAATAATAACCCTAACCATAACCAAAGCTTTAACCCTAATTCTAAATAATACTCTACCTCTAAACATAGCTATAACATTATTCCTTAAGCTAAACTTTATACTAACTCAGACCCTACACTATATTTAAGCTGAACAAAACCATAGCCCTAATCCTAGCCCTAATTTATCCATTTCCCAAACCCAACTGCTATGACTAACTCTAACTCACACTAGCCCTATCCCTAGTTCTAACCCTATTACATAACATAATCTAACCCTTGCCCTACCTCAGTCCTAACCCTAAAACTAGATATAACTCTAAATCTAAATCTAACCCTAAACCCAAGCTTAAGCCTAAAACTAACACTAGCCCTAACCCTAACTGTAATCCTAAAATTAGCACTAACCCTAACCTTTGCAGTAAAACCAAAGCAAGTAATAGCCCTAACCCTAAAACTTAACTTAAACCAAAGTAACACTACATCTAGACCTAACCCTAGCCTTAAATTCGACTCCTAACCCTAACCTTAAAAGTAACCCTGAAACAGACTCGTGTCCTAATGCTCACCCTAGCTGTAGACCACATCCTAACCTTAAACCGAAACCTACCAGTAACCCTATCCCTAGTTCGAGTCCTAACCCTAACTCTGACCCTCATTCATATCCTAACACTAACCGTAGCTCTAAATATCACTCTAAACTTACCCTAACCCTAACAGTAGACCTACCCTTAACTCAAACCCTAAATCAAACCCTAACGGTAACCCTAGTTCTTACATTAGCCATTCACCTAACCCTAGCTCTAACCCTACAACAAAAACTTGCCCTAATTAAAACTCTAAACCTATCTTTAACCCTAAACCTAAACCTAACCCTAACTCTATCCCTATCCTTTACCCTAAGCAAAACTCTAACCGTAATGGTAACTCTAGAACTATTCCTAATTATTAGGCTAACCAAAATCTGAACCCTTTTAATAGTCCTGACTAGCCCTCATTCTAGCTCTAATCATATCCCAAAACTAACGCTAACCTTGACCTTTATTCTGACACAAACAATAACCCTAGGTCTAAACCTGAACCTAAGCATAGAGCAAACCCTAACACTGGCTGTACCAGTAACCTTATAATTAAACCTAACCCTAACCCTAGCACTAAGACTAACTCTCTCACACTAGCCCGATCCCTAGTTCTAACCGTATTCCTTATCATAACCCAAAACCTAGCTGTAAACTTAGCAGTAATGTTACCCTATCCTTTGTCCTTGCCCTAACCCTATTTCTAACCCTAACTCTAAATCTAACCCTAATCCTAAGCCTAAGCCTAACACAAACACTAGCCCTAACTCTAATATTAATTGTAAAACTAGCCCTAACCCTAACCCTAGAAGTAAAAGAAAATTGAGCAATGGCCCTAACACTAAACCTTAACATAAACCATTCTAAAACTACATCTAGACCTAATCCTAACCCTAAATTCCACTTCTAACCCTAACCTTAAATCTAACCCTGAAACAGACTCATATCCTAACGCTCACCTTAGCTCTAGACCCCATCCTAACCTTAAACCAAAGTCTAACAGTAACCCTCTCACTAATTCGAGTTCCAACCTTAACCCTGACCCTGATTCATATCCTAACACTAATCCTAGCTCTAAATATCACACTAACCTTAAACCTAACCCTAACACTAGACCTACCCCTAACCCTAACCCTAAAACTAACCCTAATTGTAACCCTAGTTCTAACATTAGCCAATGCCCTAACCCTATCACAAAAACAAGCCCTAATACAAGTTCTAAACCTAGCTTTAACCCTAACCCTTACTCTAACCCTAACCCTAGCTCTAACCTTATCCCTTACCCTAAACAAAACCCTAACCCTAATGGTAACCCTAGACCTAGCCCTAATCCTTAGGCTAACCAAAATCCTAACCCCATTAATAGTCCTGACCCTAACCCTCATTTTAGCTCTAATCCTGTACCCAACTCTAATGCTAACCCTGACCCTTATTCTGACCCTAATACTAAACTTAGGTCTAAACCTGACCCTAACCCTAGACCAAACTCTAACAGAGGCACTACCGATAAACTTATTCCTAAACCTAACTCTACCAATAGCCTTAGACCTATATCTTATTCTAAATCTAGCCTTAACTCCAGCCCTAGGCCTAAACAAAAACCTAGTCCTAACCCTAACAATAATCCTTACCCTAACCCAAACACTACCCCTACCCCTAGACCTAAACCTAGTCCCAATTCTGGCTATAACCCTAACTCTAACTCTAACCTGAACAATGAGAAGCCTTTAACAGAAAACCTACCTCTAAACCTTACCCTAACTCAAAATATAAACCTAACACTAGACCTAGCCATAAATCTAACCCTCAAACCAGCCCAACTCATATCCCTTGTTCTTATATTACCCACAGCCCTAACCGTAGGCTTAAAACTAACACAAAACCTAGAGCTAATCCTAGGCCTTAACGTAGCCCTAAGCATAACCCTAACCCTATCCCTAATGCTAACTTAACCCTAGCCTTTGTCCCAACCCTAGCTCAAAGCCTAACACATACCATAAACATAAACCTAGAAATATGTGTAAATCTAACCCTAACCCTAGCCCTGATCCGAACCTTAACCCTAGCCCTAACCCTAGCTCTAAATCTACAAAATACACTAAACCTAACCCTAAACCTTTTGGCAACCCTAGCCTTAAACTTAACCATAACCCTACCCCTAACCAGAAAACTACACCTAGACCTAACCCTAAACCTAACACTCGCTATTACCCTAACCATAGCCAAAAACCTAAACCTTACCATAAACCTAAACATAGCCGTAGCCCTAACCTTAACCCTAAACTTGAATCTTACTCTAACCCTAAACCTAAACCTAAATCAAAACTTATACATTACACTAAACATAACCCTAACCCTAATGATAATCCTAGCCCTAACCCTAACCCTAAAACTAACATAATTCTAACCCTAGACTTAACCTTTAACCTAACCCTTGCTCTAGCCCTACCCATAGCTCATAACCTAACACTTATGCTAAACATAACCCCAATCATAATCCTTGTTCTAACCCTCACCCTAACCCAAACTCAAGACCTAATCCTAACCATAATCCTAGCCCTAAACTAAACTCTAACTGTATCCATTACCCTAAACATAATCCTTACTCTAATGCTAAACCTAGACCTAACACTAACCCTGTCACTGACCCCAAACCTATCAATTATCCTAAACCTAACCTGAAACCTAAACCTAACCCTATTATTACAATAACACTAAACCTAATGCCAATTCGATCACTAACCCTAAACTCAAACCTAAACGAAAACCTAACTCTGAAGATGATTCTAATAATTCCCCTAGCTCTAAAACTGACCCTTTCCCTAAACCTAACACTTACACTAGACGCAGCCCAAAACGTAAGCTTGAAATTATTCCTAAAGATAACCCTAGACCTGACATTCTCAATAGCAATAATCCTAGCCCTAACCCTAAAACAAACCCTAGCTCTTAGCCCTAAATATACCCTTAATCATAACCCTAACCCTAAACCTGGGCCTAACCCTAACACTAACCCTAGCCCCAATCTTAGCCCTAATTTAGCCGTATCCCTAACCCTAATCCTAACCTCAGACTAAGTCTAACTCTCACCCTTGCCCTAAAACTAATTTAACCCTATCACTTACTAAAACCCTAATCCTAGCGCTAACCCTAGGCCTAACCCTAGACCTTTTCTTAGCCCTAGTCCTAACCCTAGATGTAAATCTAAATCTAAATCTAACCCTAAACATGAGCCTGAACCTAAACCTAACACTAGCTCTAATTTTAACACCAATGCTAACCCTAAAACCAGTCCTAATTCTAGCCCTAGCCCTAATACAAAACCAAGCCATAGCCCTAACCCTGACCCTTAATCTAAACCAAACCTTAACCCTACACCTAGCCGTAACCTTAGCCCTAATTTGAGTTCTAAGAAGAAAAATTAAACTATCCCTGACCCTGACCTAACACTAAACATAGCTCTAAACATCACTCTAACCCTAACCCTAAATCTAACACTAGACTTAGCCCTAACCCTAACCATAAAACTAGCCTTAATCATAACCCTAGTACTTATATTAGAGGTAACCCTATCCTTAGCCTTAATTTAACCCAAAACCTAGACAGAATCTCTGCACTCCCTGTAGCTTTAACCCTAACCCTAACACTTAACCATAACACAAGCACTAACTGTAACCATAATCCTAGCCATAACCTTAGCTCTAACCCTATCCATTACCCTAACCATAACCCTAACACTAATGATAACCCTATGCTTAAACCTAAACCTATCCCTACTCATAACCCTATTCATTACCCTAAACCTAACCTGAAACCTAAACCTAACCCTATAAATACTCTAATTTTAACCCTAATGCTAATTTGAGCCCTAACTTAAAACCTTAACCTATCCCAAACACTAATAGTGACCCTGACCCTAATAATACTCTTAGCTCTAAAACTGACCCTAACCTTAAACCTACCATTGCACTAGATGCAGCCATAAACCTAACCCTAAAACTATCTTTAACCAAAATGCTGGACTTGAAATTAGCCCTAGCCCTAACCCAAACCATAACCCATGTTTTAACCCTATTTCTAACCCTTGCCCTAGCCCTAAACCTAGCTATAAACCCATCCCTTACCGTAAACCTAACCATAACCCTAAACTGAACCCTAACCCATCGCCCTAATTATAGGCCTAACACTAACACTAAGCCTAGCACTAATCCTAGCACTAATTTAGTCCTATCCAAACCCTAGCCTTAGCCCTAAGACTAACTCTTGTCCTAGCCCTATCACTAGTTCTAGCCTTAGTCCTAGCCCTAATCCTAACTCTAAATATAAACCTAACTCTAAATGTAACTGCAAACATAAGCCTTAACCAACCTCTAACATAGTCCTAACAATAATGCTAATCCTAAAATTTGAACTACGCCTAGCCCTAGTCATAAAACAAAACCAAGCCATAGCCCTAACACTAACCCTTGTTCTAAACCAAACTCTAACCCTACAATTAGCCCTAACCCTAACTCTAAAACTAACCTGGAACCTGACACTGACCCTAATACTAATCCTAGCGATAAACATTTCCCTAACATTAAATTCTGCCTAGCACTAGACCTAGCTTTAACCCTAACCGTAAAACTAGCCCTAATCATAACCCTAGTTCATACATTAGCTGTTATCCTAAGCCTACCTTTAACCCTAACATAAATCCTACCAGTAATTGAAGCCCTAACCCTAGATTTAACCAAAATTTTAACCCTCACACTAGACCTTACCCTAACCCTAGCCCTAACCCTTTCCCTTACACAAAGCCAAACCCTAACTCAAAAGCAAACCCTAGTACTAACCCTAATTCTTAGCCCAACTTATACTCTAACCATATTACTAATCCTAACCCTAGCCCTTGTTCTTGCTCTAACCCTAACCCTGATCCATATTCTGACCCTAACACTAACCCTGGGTCTAAACCTGACCCTATCCCTAAACCAATCAATAACACTAGCCCTACCTGTAAACCTATATCTATATTTAACCCTAACACTAGCCTTAGACCTAAAGTTAATCCTAAAAATAGCTATAACTTTAGCCCTATTTCTCAACAAATCCTAGCTATAGTCATCACAATAACCCTTAACCTAAACCAAACACTAACCCTATGCCTAGACCTAAACCTAGTCCTAATTTTGGTTATAACCCTAACCCTAACCCTATCTCAAACACTGACCCTTACCCTAACATTAAATCTAGCTCGAAACCTGACCCTACCCAAAAACCTAGACCTAACACTAGACCTAGATATAACCGTAACCGTGAAGCTAGCCATAAACATAACCCTAGCTCTTATGTTACCCATAGTTCAAATACTAGCCCTAAATGTAACATAAAACCTAGCCCTAATCCTATGACTAAACTTAGTCCTAAGTAAAACCCTAACCTTAATCATAGCCCTAACACTAACCCTAACCTTAACCCATGCCTCTAATCCTAACTTTAATCCTAGCCCAAACTTTAGCTCTAAAACTATCCATTACCCTTACACTAACCCTAATTATAACCCTATCCCTAACACTAAACCTAACCTTCAACATGAATGTAACCCTAGACCTAACCTGAAACCTAACCTTTACAATAGCCCTGATCTTAGCTGAAACATTAAGCCTTACAATAAACCTAATCCTAAGACTAGCCCTAACCCATACTCTAATCCTAAACCTAACCCTATTTCTAATATTATCCATTACCATAAACTTAATCCTATCCCTAATTAAAAACCTAGCCATAACCCTAACCCTAAACCAAACCATAACCTTAAACATAACCCTAGACCTTAACTTAAACCTAACCCTAGCCATAGCTCTACCCTTAGCTCAAACACTAATCTTTACTTTAACCTAACCATAACTCTATCCGTAACCCTAACACTTTCCCTAACCTTAATACATACCCTAAACCAAACCCTAGCCCTATCCCTAAACCTAACCCTAATCCTAGACTTAATCCAAACCATAACCGAGCCCAAACCTGAGCTTTAAACCTATCCATTACACTAAACATAACCCTAACCTTAATGCTAATCTTAACCCTATTAATAAACCTAACCCATTATTTACCCTAAACCTTAACTGAACTAAACCTAACCATATCCATTAACCTAACCCTAAACCTAAACCAACCACTAACTCAAGCCTTAACCGTAAACTTTAACCTAAATCAAATGCCAACCCTGACTCTAACCCTAATAAAACCCCTAGCTCTAAACCTGACCCTTACAATAAACTTAACTCACTAGAACTAGGCATAACGTAATCCTAAAGCTATCCCTAACCATAACCCTAGACCTGACATCAGTCCTAGCCCTAGTTCTAGCCCTAAACCTAACAGAAACCCTAGCCATCCTTCTAGCCCTAAACCTACCTTAATCCTACCCTGAACACTAACCCTAACCCTAATCCTAATTCTAACCCTCATCCTAGACTTAAGCTAGCTATAACACCACCCATTCCCCTAAACTTAACCTTGACCCCAATGCTAACCCTAAACCTAGCCCTATCCCTAGGCCTAACCCTAACACTAACCCTAGCCCTAATCCTAGCCCTAATTTAGCTGTAACTCTAACCCTAACCTAAGCCTGGTACTAAGTCTAAAACTAACTCTCTTCCTAGCCGTATCCCTAGTTCTAACCCTATCCCTTCAGAAACGCTAACCTAGCCCTAACCCTAATCCTAGATCTAACCCTAAATCTAAATCTAACCTTAACTCTAAACCTAAACCTCATCCTAACACTAGCCCTCATTCTAACTCTAATCCAAAATCTAGCCATAACACTAGCCCTAGCCCTAAAACAAAACCGAGCCACAGCCCAAACCCTAAACCTTAACTTAAGCCAAACCCTAACCCAACACCTACCCCTAACTTTAGCCCTAACCCTAAAACAAACCTTTACCCTGTCTCTGATCCTAACACTAAACCTAGCCCTATACATCGTCCTCACCCGAAACCTATGCTTTGCATGCTTCAGCATAGGGCTACATTCACAAGAATCAAATCAGAGAGTGCCCACAGAGAACTGATTGAGTGTGTGAAGTTTCAAGCAGCTAACTGTAACCCTGTTTGTTATCCAGCTCCATTTCCAATTACACATATAAGTCAAGATGAAATGAAACCTTAAATCACAAACTGTTCTTACAGCAAACCATGAACCGAGAAGGCCCAAACATGGGGAATATAGTAAGGCTAGGTAAAAGATGAATCCTCTTTGGTATCAAAGAAATTTGAACAAAACTGCCTCTAACCCCAACACTAATTCTAACCCCAGCCCTAAACCTAACCCTAACTCTAACCCTAACCTGTTTAGAGAACCTTTGATCATAGAAGACCCAAACTTGGGGTGCCTAGTAGGGTAAGGAAACAGATGAATCCTGCACAGTACAAAAAAAATCTGACAAAATAATTGGAGGAGGTGTTTCAGTACATGCCTATTTCCCCTGTATTTTTCCTAAAGTGCTCTTGGATAATGTTCTTTTCATTGCCATGGCTTTGGAAAACTTTCACTAGGAAGAAACCAGAGAGTGCCCACAGAGAACTGATTGAGTGTGTGAAATTTCAAGCAGCTATCACCAACCCTGTTTGATTACCAGCTCCATTTCTATTTACCTATATAGGACAGCTTGAAATGAAACTTTAAAATACAAACTGTTCCCGACAGTGAACAATTGAAATTAGAAGGCCCCAAACTGGGGGACATAATAAGGCAAGGTAAAAGAGAAATCCTGCCCAGTATCAAAGAAATTAAAAAAAAAAAATAACTCTAACCCTAACACTAGTTCTAACTCTAGTCCTAAATCTAACACTAACCCTAAACCTATCCTGTTTATAGAGCTTTGATCATACAAGTCCCAAACTTGGGGAACCCAGGGAAGCAAGCTAGCAGATGAATCCTATGCAGTATCAAACAAATATGACCAAATAATTGGGGGAAGGTAGTTCAGGACATGCATATTTCCCTGATTTCTCATAAAGTGCTCTTGGATAAAGTTGTTTTTGCATACTGTGCTTACAGCTACTTTTACAAGGAAGAAAGCACAGAGTGCCCACAGAGAACAGATTGAGTGTGTGAAGTTTCAAGCCGCTAGCACAAACCCTGTTTGATTTCTAGCTCCATTTCCATTTATCTGTATAGGTTCAAATGAAGTAAAACCTTAAAACTCAAACTGTTCCTGACAGTGAATATTCAACCAAGAAGGCTCAAATCTGGTGAACATAGTAAGGCTAGGTAAATGATGACTCCTGCCAAATATCAAAGTTATTTGAACAAAACTAACTCTTACCCTAACACTCTCTCTAACACTAGCCCTAACCATCACCCTAAATCTATCCCCAAACTGATTAGAGAACCTATCATCATAGAAGAATTAGGTTTATGTTTAGAGCTAGGATTAGTGTTACAGTCAGAGTGAGGTTCAGGGTTAGTTTTAGTGTTCGGATTAAAACTCAAATTACGGTTAGGTATATAGTTAGGGTTTGGTTTAGGTTAAGGTTTAGGGTTAGGGCTATGGTTCAGTTTTGTTTTAGGGCTAGGGTAGGGTTAGGGCTAGTTTTAGGATTAGCATTAGGGTTAGTGCTAGTGTGAGAGTTAGAGTTAGTGATAGGGCTAAAATTAGATTTAGGGTTTGGGATAGGGTTAAATTAGGGCTAGGATTAGTGCTAGGGTTAGTGTTTAGCTAAGGCCTAGTGATAGGGATAGGGTTACGTTTATATTTAGGATAAAGAATGGCGTTATATCTAGGTTTAAACGTAAGGTGATGGTTAGAGTTAGGGTTAGGCCTAGGGTTGGAGTTAGGGTTATTATTAAGGCTAGGTTTAGGGCTAGGATGAGGGATAGTGTTCAATTTAGATTCATGGCTAGGATTAGTACTAGGGCTAATATCATGTCTAGCCTTATGGTTAAAAATACTTCTAGGGTTAGGCTTATGGCTACGTCTAGTGTAAGGGTTAGGTTGCAGGTAAGGGTCAGGTTTAGAGCTCGAGGAATTATTAGGATTAGGATTTGTCTTAGGTAAGTGTTTAAGTTTACAGCTCAAATTAGCATTAGGGTTAGGGTTAGGGTATAGTTAGGGTTTGTTTTAAGGTTCAGGTTTGGTTTAGGTAGTTGATCTGGTTAGCATTAGAGATAGGGCTAGGTTTAGGCTTAGGGTTAGCATTAGGGTAAGGGTTATGATTAGGGTAATTGATTGGGTTAGAACTAGAGTTATGGTTAGGAATATTCCTTCAGATAGGGTTAGAGTTAGTGTTAGAACTAGGTTTAGGGTTAGGATTAGAGTTATGTTTAGCATACAGTTTAGGTTTTGAGTTAGGGTTAGGGCTAGGTTTAAGGTTAAGTCTACGGATAGGATTAAGTTAGGTTTAGGGTTAGGGTAGTGTTTTAAACTAGGAATAGTGTTAGGATATAAGTAAGGTACAGTGTTATTTTTAAGATTATGATTAGGACTTGAATTAGGGCTAGGGTTAGATATAGGAGTAGTACTAGGGTTTGGTTTAAGTTAAGGTTAGTGTTAGGCCTGTTGCTCGGTTTTGTTTTAGTGCTATGATTAGGGTTAGGGCTAGTTCTATAATGAGCTTTAGAGTTAGGTCTAGGGTTATGGTTAGGTTTAGGATTAGGACTAGATTTAAAGATAGGATTAGGGCTAGGTTTCGTGAAAGGTCTAGGGCAACAATTATGGCCAGGACTAATGTCAGGTCTAGGTTTATAGTTAGTGTTATTTTTAGGGTTAGGTGTATGGCAAGGTCAAATTAAAGTATTATGTTTAGGGAAAGGGTCAGATTAAGATCTATGGTATTATTAGGGTCAGGGTCAGGCTTTGGGTTTGGGTTAGGTTAAGTTTTAGTGTTAAGGCTCAAATTAGCATTAAGTTTAGAATTAGGGTTAGGGTAATGGATAGTGTTAGGTTTAGGATTAGGTTTGTTTTAAGGTAATGGATATGATTAGGGTTTGTGATAGGTTTAGGGTTAGGCCTAGGGTTAGCATTAGGGTTATAGTTATCATTAGGGTAATTTATAGGTTTAGACCTAGGTTTAGGGCTAGAATAATGGTTAGGATTAGGGCTAGAGTTAGCGTTAGTGTCAAGGTTAAGGTGAGGGTTACACTTAGGATTAGGTTTAGGGTATGGTCTAGTATTTGGGCTAGGATTTTTGCTATGGCTAAGATTAATTTATGGTTTGGTCTAGGGTTATGGTCATGGTTAGTGTAATGGTTAGGGCTAGGGTTATAATTAAGGTTAGGATAATAGGTTTAGATGTCAGGTTAAAGATAGTTTTAGGTTTAGTTTAGCATTAGGTTTAGGTTTAGGATTAGGGTTAGCATTTGAGCTAGCTTAGGTTTAGGGTTAGGGTTATGTTCACTGTTAGTTCTAGGGATGGATTATGTTTAGGGTTAGGGTAGGTTTAGCTTTATGTCTAGTGTTATCATTAGGGTTAAGGTTAGGATTACGGTATTGGGTATCGTGCGAACTAGGATTAGGACTAGGGTTATGGTTAGGATTAGGGCAGTGATTAGGGTTAGGTTTAGGGTTAGTTTAAGTGTAAGGATTAGGGATTGAGCTAGATTTATGGCTAGGTGATGGTTAGGGTTACAGTCTGGGCTATGGTAGGGTTAGGATTACGTTTTGGGCTAGGGTTAGCATTAGTTTTAGGGTTATGTTTAGTGTAATGGATAGAGTTAGAGCTAGAGTTTGGGCTATGGTTACAATTAGGTTTAGGGCTAGAGTTAGGGTGAGGTTTAGGGTTTGGGCTAGTGTTATGGTTAGGTAAGGTTTAGGGTTTGAGCTATGTTTAGGGCTAGAATGAGTGTTAGGGTTATGGTTAGGGCTAGGTTTAGTTTTATGGTTATGCTTAGGGTTCAGTTTAGGGCTGTAATTTGGGCTAGATTTTTGTGTGAGGTAGGGCTAGTTTTAGGTATATGGGTAATGTAAAAGCTAGAGTTATGGTTATGACTAGATTTTGAGTTCGTCTAGTATTAGGGTTAGTTTTTGGGTTAGGATAATGTTTAGAGTTAGGGTTTTTGTTAGGGTAAGTGTCAGTGTTTAGATTAGAATTAGGTTGCAGTTTAGGTCCAGAAATGAGGACTATGGTAGTTTTAGGGGTAGAGTTAGTGTTTGGTTTAGTTTAAGAGTTATTGTTAGGGCTAAGGCTAGGGTTATGGCTATATTTAGAATTAGGTTTAGGTCTAGGGCTAGTGTTAGTGTTAGGTTTAGTGTTAGGGTTAGTGGTAGGCCAAGTGTAAGTTTTCAGATAAGGGTTAGGGTCAGGTTTAAACCTAAGTTAGGGTCAGAATAAGGGTCAGCATTAGGTTTAGGGTTTGGGTTAAGTTTAGAGATAGAATGAGGGCTAGGTTTAGGACTAATAATAGAGTCAGGGTTTGCGATAGGCATAGAATTAGGGTTAGGACTAGGGTAGCAATAGGGTGAGGGTTTGACTAAGTGTAAGAAATAGGGTTAGAGCTAGGATTAGGACTACATATAGGGTTAAGGTTAGGGCCAGGGTTATTGTTAGGGTTAAAACTAGGGTTAGGACTTGGATTAGAGCTAGGTTTTGTGTTAGGTTTAGGGCTATGGCTAATTAAAAACTGGCATTATGTTTAGGGCTAGTTTTAAGATTATGTTTAGGTTGAGTTCTAGTGTTAGGATTAGGTTTAGGGATAGGGTGATGTGTAGAGCTAAGGTTAGTGTTAAGGTCAGAGTCAGGGTTTGTATTTGTTCAATGATTAGAGTTAGGACTCAAATTAGGGCTATAGTTAGGGCTAGGTTTAGGGTTAGGGTTTGCTTTAGGTTAAGGTTTAGGGTCAGTGCTATGGCTCGTTTTGGCTTGAGGGCTAATTCTAGGTCTAGGGTTAGAGCTAGTTTCAAATTAGCGTTAGGGTTAGATCTAGTGTTAAGGTGTGGTTTTGGGTTAGGGTTAGGGTTAGGTTTTGGGTAAAGTTTTGGGCTAGAATTAGGGTTATGGTTAGGATTAAAGGTAGTATTAGGGCTCCACTTAGGGATAGGTTTTGGGTTAGGTTAGTGCTAGGTTTATGGCTACAGCCAATGTAAGAACTAGGGTTATGATTAGGGTTAGGGTTAGGGCTAGGTCTAGGGTTAGGTTTAGGTTTATGTTTTGTGTGATGTTTAGAGGTAGGGTTAGTGTTAGGGTCAGAGTCAGGGTCAAGGTTTGTTTTAGGGTTAGGGATAGGACTCGAATTAGGGCTAGTTTAAGGCTAGTTGTAGGCTTAGGGTTTGGTTTTTATGTTCAAGGTTAGGGTTAGGGCTAATGTATAGGCAAGTGTTAGGATTATGGTAAGGGATAGGGTTAGAACTAGAAATAGGACTCAGGCGAGAGTTAGAGGTAATCTTAGGGCTAGGGTTAGGTTAGGTTTAGGGCTAAATGGGCTAGGATTAGGTCTAGCATTTGTAGTAGGGTTAGGCCTCGTTTTAGGCTTAAGTTTAGGTTTAGGGATAGGTTTAGGTTTAGGGGAAATCATGGGGATAGAGCTAGTTTTAAGGCTAGTTCAGAGGTTAGAATTCGGTTAGGGCTAGTGTTATGGTTTTGTTTAGTAATAAGGCTAGGTTTAGGGCTAGGATGAGGGCTAGGGTTTGTTTTAGGGTTATGGCAAGAATTAGGGCTAGGGCTAGTGTCAGGTCTAGGCTTACATTAGGGATAAATTGATGGTTACATTTATGGCTAGGTCTAGTGTAAGGGTTCAGGTTAGGGTAAGGGTCAGGTTTAGAGCTAGGGATGTATTATTAGGGTAAGAATTAGTTTTCAGGTTTGGTTTAGGTTAGGGTTTAGGTTTAGAGCTTGAATTAGCATTAAGGTTTGGTTACGGTAATGATAGGTTTGGGTGTAGGGTTCATGTTAGGTCTAGGGTAATTGATAGGTTTAGAGTTAGCAAAATGGTTAGGGTTAGGCCTAGGGTTAGCCTTAGGGTTATGGTTGTGCTTATAATAATAGATAGGGTTAGGGATAGGGTTATGGATTGTATTAGGGCTAGAGTTAGGGTTAGGCCTATGCTTAGGGTGAGGTTCAGGTTTAGGATATGGTTTAGAGTTTGAGCTAGGGTTAGCACTAGGGCAAGTGTTAGGTTTTGGGTTAGGTCTAGGTTATAGTTACAGTTAGGTTCAAGGTTAGTGTTAAGGTTAGGGCTAGGGTTATCATAAGGTTTAGTGTATTGGATTGGGTTTGATTTTGTTTTAGGTTTAGGGTTAGGGTTAGGTTTTGGCTTAAGGTTAGGTTTAGCATAATGGTTAGGGTATGAGCAGGGGTTACCTCTTTGGCAAGGGTTAGGTTTATGTTTATGCCTAGAGTTAGGGTAGATTTAGGGTAATGGCTAGGGTTATCATCAGGGTTAGGGTTAGGGTTAGGGTAATGGGTAGGATTAGATCTAGGGTTAGGGCTAGGGTATTATTAAGATTAGGGTTAGAGTTAGGGTAATATGTAAGCTTAGAACTAGGGTTAGGGATAGCACTAAGATTAGTATTAGGGCTAGGGTTTAGGTTAGGTTTAGGTTTATGCCATGGGTTAGTGTTAAGTTTAGGTTAAGTTTAAGGGTTAGGGATTGAGCTAGTGTTTGGACTAGGATAAGGATTAGAGTTAGAGTCAGTGTGAGGGTTAGGGCTAGGGTTAGCATTAGGGTTAGGGTTAGGGTAATGGATAGAGTTAGAGGTAGGTTTTGGCCTATGGTGATGGCTACATTCAGGGTTATTGTTATGGCTAGATCTAGTGTTAGGTTTATGTTTTTTGTTAGGATAAGTTTTAGAGCTAAGGTTTGTGTTAGGGTAAGAGTCAGTGTTTGGTATAGGGTTTAGTTTATTGTTAGGGCCAGCGTTAGGTCTATGGTTTAGTCTAGTGGTAGGGTTAGTGTTTGGGTTAGGTTAAGGGTGATTATTAGGGCTAGGACTAAGTTTTTGTTTAGGGCTAGGCCTTGAGTTATCACTAGATAGAGGATTAAGTGTGGTCTAGGTCTATTGTTATGGTAAGGTTTAGTTATAGGGTTACAGGTAGTGCCAATATTAGGGATCAGTTTAGGGTTAGGGACAGGTTTAGACGTATGGTTAGTGTTAGGGTCAGAATAAGGGTCAGGGTTAGGGTTAGGGTTTGGGATAGAGATAGAGCTAGATTGAGGATTAGGGTTAGAAGTAGTAATAGAGTTAGGTTTTAGGTTAGGCTAAGAATTAGGTTTAGGACTAGGGTAGCTTTAGGTTTAGAGTTTGGCTTAGGGTAAGGGATCAGGTTAGTGCTAGTATTAGGGCTAAGTTTAGGGTTAGGGTTAGAGCTATGGTTAGGTTTAGGGTTAGGGTTAAAGCTAGGGTTAGAGCTTGGATTAGGGCTAGGCTAGGTTTTGTGTTAGCTTTAAGGATATGGCTAATGTAAGAACTAGGGTTATAATTAGGGCTAATTTTAGTGTTAGTGTTTCGTCTAGGTTTAGTGTTTGGTTAGGTTTAGGATTAGGGTTATGTTTAAGGTAATGGATAGTTTACGGTTAGTGAATGTGTTAGGGTTAGGCCGAGCATTAGTATTAGGTTTAGGTTTAGTGTTAGGGTAATGGATTGAGTTTGAGCTACGTTTAAGGCTAGGGTTATGGTTACTGTTAGTGTTGGGGTTAGTGTTAGGTTTATGGTTAGTGTAAGGATTAAATTTAGGGTTAAGTTTAGGGTAAGGGTTAGGATTTTGTTGACGTTTATATTTAGGGTTAAAGCTAGGGGTGGCGCTCATTTTAGAGTTAGATTTTGTGTTACCTTAGGTCTAGTGTTAGGGATACAGCTAATATAAGAACTAGGGTAATGATTAAGGCTAATTTTAGGGTTACGGTTAGGGCTAAGTCCAGTTGTATGGTTAGGTTTAAGTTCAGGGTGATGTTTTGAGCTAGGGTTAGTGTTAGAGTCAGGGTCAGGGTGAGTTTTAGGTTTGTGGATAGGACTCTAATTAGGGGTAGGTTTAGGGCTAGATGTAGGGTTAGGATTTGGTTTAGGTTAAGGGTTAGGGTTAGTTCTATGTCTCATTTTGTTTTAGGGCTAAGGCTAAAGGTAAGGGTAGTTTTATGATTAATGTTAGTGTTATTGCTAGTGATATGGTGAGTATAGACTTAAGGGTACACTTAGAGTTATGGTTAATTTTAGGGTTAGGGCTATGGCTAGGGTTAGGGCTAAGGTTAGGTCTAGTGTTTGGGTTATGGTAAGGGACAGGGTTAGAACTAGGAATAGAGCTAGGGCAATAGTTAGAGTTAGTCTTAAGTCTAGGGTTAGTGTTAAGTTTAGGGCTAAATTAGGGCTAGGAATATGTCTAGGATTGGAGTTAGTGTTAGGCCTATGGTTAGGAGTATGTTTAAGATTAGGTTTAGGGTTAGGTTTAGGGGAAGGGATGGGGTTATAGGTAAGTTTAGGGCTAGTGCAATGATTAGAATTAGGTTTAGGTCTAGGGTTAGGTTTGTGTTAGAATTAAGGCTAGATTTGGTGTTAGGATGAGGGCTAGGGTTTGTGTTAGGGTTAGGGCAAATTTTAGGGATAGGGATAATGTCAGGTTTACGGTTACGGCTAGGGATAGTTATAGGGTTAGTTTCATGGCTAGGTCTAATGTTAGGTTTAGGTTAAGGCCCATGTTAAGCGTAAGGTGTATTTTTAAGGACAGGGTCAGGTTTCGGGTTTGTGTTAGGTTAATTATTAGGGTTAAGGCTCAAATTAGCGTTAGGGTTAGAATTAAGGTTAGGTTTATGGATAGGTTTGGGTTTAGGATTCAGGTTAAGATTAGGGTAATTGGTGGGATTAGGGTTATTGATAGGGTTAGGGTTAGTCCTAGGGTTAGCATTTGTGTTAAGGATATTGTTAGGGTAATGAATAGCATCAGAGCTAGGGTTAGTTCTAGGGTTTAGAATAGTATTAGGGCTAGAGTTATGGTTAGGGCTAGGGCTAGGGTGAGGATTTGGGTTAGGTTTAGTGTACAGGTTAGGTTTTGAGTTAAGGTTAGTGCTAGGATGAGGGTTAGGTTTAGGATTATGTCTAGGATTAGATTTATTGTTAAGGTGAGGGTTAGTGGTAGGGTTAGGGCTAAGGTTATCTTTAGAGTTAGGTTAATGGACAGGGTTAGATGTCATGTTAGGGTTAGTGATAGCTTTAGATTTAGGGTTAGTGTTAATGTTAGGGCAAAGATTATCATTTGCCTTAGGGTAATGGATAAGTTTAGATGCCAGGTTATGGTAAGGGGTACTTTTAGGTTTAGGATTAGTGTTAGGGTTTGGGATAGCGTTAGTGTTAGAGTAAGGGTTAGGGTTTTATCTAGGGTAAGGCTATGATGAGGGTTAGGTTTATGGTTAGGTCTAGGATTAGGTTTACAATTAACATTAGAGCTAGGGTTATCATTAGGTTTAAGGTTCAGTTTAGGGTAATGGATAATTTTAGAGATAGTATTAGGGCTAGTGTTAACATTATGATTAGGGCTAGGATTAGCATTAGGTTTAGGGATAGGGCATGGGTTGTGTTTAGGGTTCGGTTTTGGGTTTTATCTAGGGTTAGGCCTAAGACGAGGGTTAGGGTTAGCATGAGGGTTAAGCTTAAGGTAAGGGATAAGGTTAGGTTAGGGCTAGATTTGGTTAGCATTAGGTTTAAGGTTACGGCTAATGTATACTCTAGGTTTATGATTAGAACTAGTTGTAGAAATAGGGTTAGGACCAGGTCTAGTGTTAGGTTTAGGTTTAGGTTTAGGGTGATGTTTAGAGGTAGGGTTAGTGTTAATGTCAGAGACAGGATTAGGGGTAGATTTAGGGTTAAGTTTAGGACTCCAATTAGGCCTAAGCTTAGGGTTAGATATAAGGTTAGGGTTTGATTTAGGTCAAAGTTTAGGGTGAGTGTTATGTCTCAGTTTTGTTTTAGGGCTAAGCCTATGTTTAGGGCTAGTTTTAGGATTAGCATTAGGGTTAGGGCTAGTGTTAAGGTTAGGTTTAGTTGTAGAATTAGAGTTCGATATAGAGTTCAGTTTAGATCTAGGGTTAGGGCAAGGTTAAGTTTAGGGCTAGGGTTATTCTAGGCTATGGCTAGGAATAAGGTTACGGTAAGTGATAGGGTTAGAATTAGGGCTAGGGCTGGGGCTAGGGCGAGAGTTATAGTTAGTCTTAAAGCTAGGATTAGGTTTAGGTATCGGATGTGGGCTAGGGTTAGTGTTAGGGTGAGTCCTAGGATTAAGTTTAGGGCTAGGTTTAGTGTTAGTGTTAGGGTTTGAGTTAGGTTTAGGGAAGCAATTGGGTTATAACTAGGTATAGGGCTATGGAATGGGTTAGAATTTGGGTTAGGTTTATGATTAAGGCTAGGTTTTTGGCTAGGATTAGAGCTAGTGTTCAAGTTAGGGTTAGGGCTAGGATTAGGGCTAGGGCTAATGCCAGGTCTAGGGTTTCAGTTAGAGTTAAGTTTCGGTTTATGTTTATGATTAGGTCTAGTGTAAGGGTTAGATTTAGGGTAAGGTTCAAGTTTACAGCTATATGTATTATTAGGGTGAGTGTTTGGCTTAAGGTTTGGTTTATGTTAAGGTTTAGGTTTAGGGCTCGAATTAGCATTAGGGTTAGAGTTAGGATGAGGGTAATGAATAGGCTTAGGATTAGGGTTCAGGTTAGTTTTAGGGCAATGGATAGGTTTAGGGATTGTGATAGAGTTAGGTTTAAGCCTAGGGTTAGCCTTATGGTTAGGATTATGGTTAGGGTAATGAAAAGAATTAGATCTAGGGTTAGGGCTAGGGTTAATGTTAGGATTAGGGCTAGTGTTAGGTTTGGTTTTGGGACAGGGCTAGGGTTATATTAAGGTTAGGCTCTGTGTTAGAGTTAGGTCTAAAATGAAGCTTAGGGTTAGGGTTAGGGCTAGTGTTAGGTTTAGGGTTACACTTAGGGCTATGTTCAGGCCTAAAATTAGGTCTAGGTTTTGTGTCAGTTTTGGCCTAGGATTAGGGCCATGTGTAATGTAAGAGGTAGGATTATGATTAGGGCTGGTTTTAGGGTTAGGGTTATGGCTAGGTCTAGTGTTAGGATTAGGTTTTTGTTTAGGGTGAGCTTTGGAGCTAGGATTATGTTAGGGTCAGGACCATTGTTCAGGTTAGAGTTAGTGTTGGGTTTTGTGCCAGAATTAGGACTAGGTTTAGGTCTAGGGGTAGGGTTAGTGTTTGGGTTAGGTTAACGGTTATTGTTAGGGCTAGGACTAGGTTGGTGTTCAGGTCTATGTCTAGATATATGGATAGATTTAGGATTAGGTTTAAGTCTAAGGCTTGTGTTAGGTTTAGGTTTAAGCATTTGATTACTGGTAGGACTAATATTAGGTTCGGTTTTGGGTTATGGTCAGGTTTATACCTGCGGTGAGTGTTAGGGTCAGAATAAGTGTCAGGGTTAGGGTTTGTATTTATGTTAGGGTTTAGTGCTAGAACAAAGGTTAGGTTTAGGATTAGTTATAGGGTTAGGGTTTGGGTTAGGCTCTGGATTAGGGTTAGGACTAGGGTTAGCATTAAGTTTAGGGTTTAGCTTAAAGAAATAGATAGGGTAAAACCTAGGGTTAGATCTAGATTTAGGATGTGGATTAGGGATAGTTTTAGGGTTAGGGTTAAAACTAGGGTTATCACTCAGCTTAGGGCCAAGTTTTGGTTTAGGTTTGAGCTAGTGTTAGGCCTACAACTAATGTATAAACAGGGTTATGATTAAGGCTACTTTTTGGGTATGTGTTACGGCTAGATCAAATTTTAGGGTTACGGTTACCATTTTTATGATATTTAGAGCTAGGGTTAGTGTTAGAGTCAGGGTCAGTGTTCAGGTTATAGTTAGGGTTATGGTTAAACCCAATATTATCACTAGAGTTAGGCCTAGGGGTAGGGTTAGTGTTTGTGTTAAGTTAAGTTTTATCATTAAGGCTATGGGTAGGTTTTTGTTTAGGTCTAGGTCTAGAGATATGGCTAGAGTTAGGATTAGGTTGAGGCCTAGGGCAAGTGTTAGGGTTAGGTTTAGGCATAGGTATACTGCTACTGCTAGTGTTAGGGTTCGGTTTATTGTTAGGGTCATTTTTAGACATTCGGTTACCTTTAGGGTCAGAATAAATGTCAGGGTTAGGTTTAGGGTTTGGGTTATGTTTTGAGCTACAATGAGGGCTAGGGTTAGGACTAGTAACAGGGTGAATGTTTGGGTTAGGCTAAGGATTAGAGTTAGGCCTAGGGTTAGCATTAGGGTTAGGGTTAGCTTAGGGTAAGGGATAGGATTAGAGCTTTGATTATGGCTATGTTTAGGGTTAGGGTTAGGACTAGTGTTCGGTTTAGGTTTAGGGTTAATGCTAGGGTTAGGTCTTGCATTAAAGGCTAGGTTTTTGTTAGAGTTAGGGCTAGTTTTAGAGTTATGGCCAATGTAAGGACTAGGGTTACGATTTGGGCTCTTTATAGGATTAGGGTTAGGACTAGATCTAGTGGTAGACTTAGGTATAACGTTTAGATCTAGGGTTAGTGTTAGGGTCAAATTAAAGGTCAGAGTAGTTTTAGTGTTAGGGTTTGGCCTCAAATTAGGGCTAAGGTTAGGGCCAGGAGTAGGGTGAGGTTTCGGGTTTAGGTTAAGTTTTAAAGTTAGGGCTATGGCTTTGTTTTGTTTTAGGTCTAGGGCTATGTTAGGGCTAGTTTTAGGCTTAGCATTAGGTTTAGGGCTAGTGTTAGGATTAGGTTTCGACTTAGGGTTAAAGTTAGATTTCGATTTATGATTAAATCTAGGGTAAGGTCTAGGGCTAAGTATAGGGCTACTGTTAGGTCTTGGTTTATGGCTAGGATTAGGGTTATAGTAAGGGATAGGGTTAGAACTAGGAATAGGGCTAGAGTGAGAGGTAGTCTTACGGCTAAGCTTAGTGTTTGGTTAGGTATAGGGCTTAATTAGGGCTAGTAATAGGGCTAGGTTTATGGTTATGTTTAGGCCTAAGGTTAGTTTTAGGCTTACGGTTAGTTTTCATGTAAACAATGGGGTTAGAGCTAGGGATAGGGCTAGGGTAAGGTTAGAATTAGGGTTAGGGCTAGGGGTTCATTAGAGTTATGATTAAGACTAGGTTTAGGGCTAGGATGAGGGCTAGGGTTTGTGTTAGGGTTAGGTCTAGGATTAGTGTTAGGGTGAATGTCAGGTCTAGGGTTATGGTTAGAGATAGTTTTAGGGTTAGGTTTATGGCTATGTTTAGTGTAAGTGTTAGGTTTTGCATAGGGGTCAAATTTAGAGCTAGGGGTATTATTAGGGTCAGGGTCAGGGTCAGGTTTAGGGTTTGTTTATGTTAGGGTTTAGGGTAAGGGCTCAAATTAGCATTAGGGTTTGGGATAGGGTATTGATAGGGTTTGGTTTAGGGTTCAGGTTAGATTTAGCATAATGAATAGGGTTACGGTTAGGGTAGGGTTAGATTTAGGCCTAGGGTTAGCATTATAATTAGGGTTATGTTTAGGATAATTGATAGGGTTATTACTAAATTTAGGTCTAGGTTTATGGATAGGATTATGGCTAGGGTTAGGAATAGGTCTATGGAATTATTTTTGTGTTAAGTTTAGGGCGAGAATTATGGCTAGGACAAATGTCAGGTCTAGGGTTATTGCTAGGGATAGTTTTAGGGTTAGGTATATGGTTAGGTTTAGTATAAGGGTTAGGTTTAGGGGTGGGGTCAGGATTAGAGCTAGCTATATTATCATGGGAAGGGGCAGAGTCAGTATTTGGGTTGGGTTAAGGATTAGGGTTAGGGCTTGATTTAGCACTAGGGTTAGAGTTAGGGTAATGATAGGGGTAGGTTTAGGGTTCAGGTTATGTTTAGGTTAATGAAATAGGTTAGGGTTAGGGATAAGTTTAGGCTTGGGCCTACGGTTAAAATTCGAGTTATAGTTATGATTACAGTAATGGATAGGGTTAGAGCTCGTCACAGGGCTAGGGTTATAGTTAGAATTCTGGCTAGGGTTAGGGAAATTTTAGGGTTATGTTCTGTTTTAGGGTTAGGTTTAGGGTTAGGTTTAATGCTAGGGTTAAGGCTCGAATTAGGGCTTGGTTTTGGGTTTGGTTAGGGCTAGGATTAGGGCTATGGTAATGCATGAACTAGTGTTGCAATTAGTGCTAGTTTTGGGGTTAGGGTTAGGGCTAGGTCTAGTGTTACCATTAGGTTTATGGTTCGGGTGATATTTAGAGCAAGGGTTGGTTATGTTAGGGTTAGTGTCAGAGTCAGGGTTAGTTTTAGGGTTAGTGCTAGAACTCGAATTAGGTCTAAATTTAGTACTAGTTGTATGGTTAGGGTTTGGTATATAGGTTGGTTTTGTTTTAGGGCTATGGCTACGGTTATGGCTAGATTATGGTTTAGCATGAGGGTTAGGGCTAGTGTGAGGTTAAGGTTTAGGCTTAGGTTTAGTGTTTGATTTTGAGTTAGGGTTAGATCTAGGGTTAGGGTAAGGGTGAGGAATAGGGGTATGGTAATGAATATAATTAGAACTAGTGATATGGGTGGGGTGAGAATTAGAGTTAGGTATAGTAGTAATTTTAGGATTAGGGTTATAGTTAGGGCTAAATTAGGGTTAGGATTAGGGCTAGGGTTAGTGTTAGAGTTAGGGCTAAGTTAGAGCTAGTTTTAGGGCTAGATTTAGGATACGGGTTAGATCTAAAATAGGGTTTAGGATTAGGCCTAGTGCTAGTGTTAGCGTTAGGGCTACATTAGGGCTAGTGTTAAGGCTAGGGTTAGTGTTATGGTTAGAATAAGGGGTTGGGTTAGAGTTAGGGTTAGCTTTGGTGTTAAGGTTAAGTTTAGGGGTATGGGTGGGGTTATATTTAGTTTTAGGTATAGGGTGAGTGTTAGAATTAAAAGTAGGTGTAGGATTATGTTTCACTTAAGGATTAAGGCTAGGATTAGGGCTAGCTTAAGGGCTAGGGTTTCTTTTAGTGTTATGGCTAGGACCAGTTCTAGGGCTAATATCAGGTCTAGGGTTAACGTTTAAAATTATTTTAGGTTTAGGCTACTGCTAGGTGTAGTGTAAGAGTTAGGGTTATGTTAAAGGTCAGCTTTAGGGCCAGGGTTATTATTAGGGTCAGGGTCTGGGTCAGGGTTAGCATTTGGTTTAGCTAAAAGTTTAGGTTTAAGGCTCGAATTAGCATTCGTGTTAGGTTTAGGATTAGGATAATGGATAGGGTTTAGTTTAGGTTTCAGTTAAGGTTTAGTGTAATGGATGAGTTAGGTTTAGCAATCGGGTTAGAGTTACCATTAGGGTTAGTGTTATGTTTAGTTTAATGGATAGGTTTAGAGCTAGGGTTGGGGCTAGGTTATGGTTTGGATTAAGTCCAGAATTAGGGTTAGGTTTAGGTATAGGGCTAGGGTGTGATTTGGGGTAAGTTTTAGGGTTAGTGTAAGTGTTAGGTTTAGGGCTAGGATGATGGTTACTCTTAGTGCTAGGGTTAGGGTTAGGTTTAGGGTTAGCGTTAGGGATGTTTTTGCATGCTTCATCTTTGGGAAACTTTCACAAGGAAGAAACCAGAGTGCCCACATAGAACTGATTGAGTGTGTGCAGTTCTAAGCAGCGAGCACCAACCCTGTTGGATTTCAAGTTCCATTTCCATTTACATGTTTAGGTAAAAAATCAAGGAAACGTTAAAATACAAACTGTTCCTGACAGCCAACCATTGAAGGGATAAGGCCCAAATCTGGGGAAAATAGTAATGCTAGGTAAAAGATGAATTATGCCAAGTATCAAATGAGTTTTAAGAAAATTCACGCTAACCCTAAAACTAGATCTCACCCAACCCTAATCTAATTCTAACCTGTTTAGAGTACCTATGATCATAGAAGTCCCAAACTTGGGGAGCCTAGCAGTGCAACTGAACAGATCAATCTTCTGCAGTATCAAAAAAATTTGATGAAAAAATGGGGGAGGTATTTCATATTTGTTCATATGGAGTACATTCATATTTTCGTTTATTTTTTTGTTTGTTTGTTTGTTTGTTTCTTAAAGTGCTTAAGGATAAATTGTTTTTCATGCTTCAGCTTAAGGTACTTTCAAAAAGAAAAACCAAAGAGTGCCCACAGAGAACTGACTGGGTGTGTGAAGTTTCATGCAGCTAGCACCAACACTGTTTTATTTCTAGCTCCATTGCATTCTCAACTATAGGCCATAATGAAGTGAATCCTAAAAATTCAAACTGTTCCTGACACTGAACCATTGAAACTTGAAGGCCCAAACTGGTGGAGCCTACTAAGGCTAGGTCAAGGATGAATCCTGTACAGTATCAAATTAATCCAACCAACAAAAATTTGAAGCTCTTTCAGTACATGTGTATTGTGCTTGTTCCTAAAGCACTCAGAGATAAAGCTGCTAATTTCTACTTCAACTTAGGGTTACTTCCATGGCAAACACCAGATTAAGCTCACTGAAAATTGATGGAGTATGTGAAGTTTCAAGCAGCTAGCCCAAACCCTGTTCAATTAAGAGCTTCATTTCCATTCACCCCTATAGGGCAAAAAGAAGAGAAAAAATGAATTTGAAACTGTTCCTGAAAGCAAACCCTTTATGTAGGAGGCCCAAACATTAGGAGTATAGTCAAAATAGGAAAAAGATGAAACCTGCACAGTATCATAGAAATTTGAAAACAAAACTAACCTTAACCTGTTTAGAGTCCCTTTGATCCTAGATGTCCCACATTGGGGAGCCAAGTTGGGTAGGCTAACAGATGAATCTTTCTCACTATCAAAGAAATCTGACCAAATAATTGGGGAGGTAGTTCAGTACATGCATATTTTCCTGCTTTATCCTACAGTGCTCTCACATAATGTTGCTTTTCATGCTTGAGCTTAGGGCCACTTTTACAAGAAACAAACCAGAGAATGCCCATAGAAAACTGATTGAGTGTGTGAGGTTTGAAGTAGCTAGCACCAACTCTGTTGGATTTACAGCTCCATTTCCATTTACACGCATATGTCAAAATGAAATGAAAACTTAAAATACAAACTGTCCAGGAGAGCAAACCCATGACCCAAGAGGCCCAAACCTAGAGAACATAGTAATCCTGGGTAAAAGGTGAATCCTGCCCAGTATCAAAGAAATTTGAACAAAAAAAAAATCTAACAAACACTAGCTGTAACCCTAGCCCTAATGTAATACTAAATCTAACCTAACCTGTTTAGAAAACCATTGATCAGAGTAGTCCCTGAATAATGGAGCCCAGTGGGACAAGCTAACAGATGAATCCTGTGCAGTATCAAAGAAAGCTGACCAAATAATTGGGCAGGTACATCATTAAGTGTATATTTCCCTGTTTTCTCCTAATGTGCTCTTGGACAAATTATTTTTTCATGCTTCAGTTTAAGGTACTTTCACAAGAAACAACCAGAGAGTGCCCACAGAGAGTTGATTCAGTGTGTGAAGTTTCAAGCAACTAGTAATAACTCTGTTTGGTTTCCAGCTCCATTTTCATTCAAGTCTGTAGAACACAACAAAGTGAAAGCTAAAAATTTAAACTCTTCCTGACAGTGAACTGGCAAACCTTGAAAACCCAAACATGGGGATCCTACTAAGACTAGGAAAAGGATGAATCCTGTACAATATCAGTGTAATCCATGCAAAAAAAAAAAAAAATGAAGCTTGCTCCTAAAGTGCTCAGAGATAAAGCTGTTTCTTTCTAATTAAGCTTTGGGCTACTATCACAAGAAACAAATGAGAGAATGTGCACTGAGATCTGATTGAGTGTGTGAAGTTTCAAGCAGCTAGCACAAACCCTGTTTGAATCCAGCTCCATTTCCATTCACCCCTATAGGGCAAAATGATGTGAAACGTGAAAATTAAAACTGCTTCTGAGAGCAAACCCTTTTACCTAGGAGGCCCAAACATGGGGAGCATACTAAGAATAGGAAAAAGTTAAATGCTGCCCAGTATCCAAAAAATTGAAAAAAACTTACTCTAACCATAAAACTAGTTCTAACACTTGCCCTAACTCTGACCATAAACCTAAGCCTAACCTGTAAAGAGAAGCTTTGATCAAAAAATTTTAATACTTGGGGAGACTAGTGGGGAAGCTTACAGATGAGTCCTGCACAGTATGAAAGAAATCTGACCAAATAATTGGGGGAGGTATTTCAGTACATGCATATTGCCCTGTTTTCTCCTAAAGTACTCTTGGATAAAGTTGTTTTGCATGCTTCTGCTTATGGCTACTTTTACAAGGAAGTAACCAGAGAGTGCCCAAAGACAACTGATTGAGAATGTAAAGTTTCAACCAGCTAGCAGCAACCCTCTGATTTCCAGCTTCATTTGCATTTACCCATATAGGTCAAAATGAAGTGAGACATTAAAAACTAACTATTCCAAACAGTGAACCATTAAACCAAGAATACCCCAAACTGGGGCACATAGTAAGGATAGGTAAAGATAAATCTTCCCAGTATCAAAGAAATTTGAACAAAACAAACTCTAACCCCAACACTAGCTCTAAAGCTAGCCCTAACTCTTACTGTAACACTAACCATTACCTGTTTAGAGAACCATTGATCCTAGAAGTGCCAACCTAGGGGAGCCTAGTGCAGCAAGCTAAAAGATGAATACTGTGTAGTATCAAAGATATCTGATCAAATTTTTGGGAGACTTATTTCAGTACATACATGTTTCTCTGTTTTCTCCTTAAGGGCTCTTGGATACAGTTTCTTTTGCATGCTTCATTTTTGGCCTACCTTCAAAAGAAATAAACTGAGAGTGATCACTGAGAACTGATTGTGTGAAGTTTCAAACACCTCCTGCCAACCATGTTGGATTTCCAGCTCAATTTTCATTAACATCAATAAGCCATAATGAAGGGAAACTTTAAAATACAAACTGTTCCTGACAGTGAACCATTGAACTGAGAAGGCCCAAACCTGTGGAGTATAGTAAGGCTAAGTAAAAGGTGAATCCTGCCCAGACAGAAACTCTGCACTCACCGTAGCATTAACACTAACCCTAAACTTAACCATAACACTAGCACTAATTGTAAACATAACCCCAGCCATAACCTTAGCTCTAACCTTCCCCATTACCCTAACCCTAACCATAACCCTAATGCTAACCCTAGGCTTAAACCTAAACCTATCCCTACTCATAACCCTATTCATTACCATAAAAAACCTGAAACCTAAACCTAACCCTATCAGTACCCTAATTTTAACCCTAATGCTAATTCGAGCCCTAACTTAAAACCTTAACCTATCCCAAACACTAATAGTGACCATGACCCTAATAATACCCTTAGCTCTAAACCTGACCCTAACCTTAAACCTACCATTACACGAGATGTAGCCATAAAGCTAACCCTAAAACTATTTTTAACCATAATCCTGGATTTGAAATTAGCCATAGCCATAACCCAAACCATAACCCAAATTTTAACCCTAATTCTAACACTTGCCCTAGCCCTAAACCTAGCTATAACCCCATCCCTTACCGTAAACCTAACCATAACCCTAAACCCAACCCTAAAACATCACCGTAATTTTAGGCCTAACAATAACACTAAGCCTAGCACTAATCTAGCCCTAATTTAGTCCTATCAAAACCCTAGCCTTAGCCCTAAGACTAACTCTTGTCTTAGCCCTATCACTAGTTCTAGCCTTAATCCTAGCCCTAATCCTAACTCTAAATATAAACCTAACTCTAAATGTAACTGCAAACATAAGCCTTAACCAACCTCTAACATAGTCCTAACAATAATGCTAATCCTAAAATTTGAACTACGCCTAGCCCTAGTCATAAAACAAAACCAAGCCATAGCCCTAACACTAACCCTTGTTCTAAACCAAACTCTAACCCTACAATTAGCCCTAACCCTAACTCTAAAACTAACCTGGAACCTGACACTGACCCTAATACTAATCCTAGCGATAAACATTTCCCTAACATTAAATTCTGCCTAGCACTAGACCTAGCTTTAACCCTAACCGTAAAACTAGCCCTAATCATAACCCTAGTTCATACATTAGCTGTTATCCTAAGCCTACCCTTAACCCTAACATAAATCCTACCAGTAATTGAAGCCCTAACCCTAGATTTAACCAAAATTTTAACCCTCACACTAGACCTTACCCTAACCCTAGCCCTAACCCTTTCCCTTACACAAAGCCAAACCCTAACTCAAATGCAAACCCTAGTACTAACCCTAATTCTTAGCCCAACTTATACTCTAACCATATTACTAATCCTAACCCTAGCCCTTGTTCTTGCTCTAACCCTAACCCTGATCCATATTCTGACCCTAACACTAACCCTGGGTCTAAACCTGACCCTATCCCTAAACCAATCGCTAACACTAGCCCTACCTGTAACACTATATCTATATTTAACCCTAACACTAGCCTTAGACCAAAAGCTATTCCTAAAAATAGCTATATCTCTAGCCCTAGACCTCAACAAAAACCTAGCTCTAGCCCTCACAATAACCCTTAACATAAACCAAACACTAACCCTATGCCTAGACCTAAACCTAGTCTTAATTTTGGTTATAACCCTAACCCTAACATGTCTCGAAAACTGACCCTTACCCTAACATTAAATCTAGCTCGAAACCTGACCCTAACCAAAAACCTAGACCTAACACTAGACCTAGACATAATTGTAACCCTAAAACTAGCCCTAAACATAACCCTAGCACTTATGTTACCCATAGTTCTAACCTTAGTACTAAACTTGACATAAAACCTAGCCATAATCCTAGGCCTAAACTTAGTCCTAAGTAAAACCTCAACCCTTATCATAGCCCTAACACTAACCGTATCCCTAACCCATGCCTCTAATCCTAAATTTGATCCTAGCCCAAATTTTAGCTCTAACACTATACATTACACTTACACTAACCCTAATTATAACCCTATCCCTAACACTAAACCTAACCTTCAACATGAATGTAACCCTAGACCTAACCTGAAACCTAACCTTTACAATAGCCCTGATCTTAGCTGAAACATTAAGCCTTACAATAAACCTAATCCTAAGACTAGCACTAACCCATACACTAATCCTAAATCTAACCCTATTTCTAATATTATCCATGACCATAAACTTAAGCCTAAACCTAATTAAAACCCTAGCCATAACCCTAACTCTAAACCAAACCATAACCTTAAACATAACCCTAGACCTAAACTTAAATCTAAACCTCACCCTAGCTCTACCCTTAGCTCAAACACTAATCTTTACTTTAACCTAACCATAACTTTAGCTGTAACCCTAACACTTTCCCTAACCTTAATACATACCCTAAACCAAACCCTAGCCCTATCCCTAAACCTAACCCTACTCCTAGATTTAATCCAAACCATAACTGAGCCCTAACCTGAGCTTCAAACCTATTCATTACACTAAATATAACCCTGACCCTAATGCTAATCCTAACCCTATCAATAAACCTAACCTATTCTTTACCCTAAAACTTAACTGAAACCAAACCTAACCATATCCATTACCATAACCCTAAACCTAAACCAACCACTAACTCAAGCCTTAACCATAAACTTTAACCTAAATCAAATGCCAACCCTGACTCTAACCCTAATAAAACACCTAGCTCTAAACCTGAACCTTACACTGAACTTAACTCACCAGAACTAGGCAAAACCTAATCCTAAAGCTATTCCTAACCATAACCGTAGACCTGACATTAATCCTAGCCCTAGTCCTAGCCCTAAACCTAACAGAAACCCTAGCCATCCTTCTAGCCCTAAACCTACCTTAATCCTACTCTGAACACTAACCCTAACCCTAATCCTAATTCTAGCCCTCATCCTAGACCTAAAGCTATCTATAACACCTCCCATTCCCCTAAACTTAACCTTGACCCCAATGCTAACCCTAAACCTAGCCCTATCCCTAGGCCTAACCCTAACACTAACCCTAGCCCTAATCCTAGCCCTAATTTAGCTGTAACCCTAACCCTAACCTCAGCCTGGTACTAAGTCTAAAACTAACTATCTTCCTAGCCGTATCCCTAGTTCTAACCCTATCCCTTCCGGAACGCTGACCTAGCCCTAACCCTAATCCTAGATCTAACACTAAATCTAAATCTAACCCTAACTCTAATCCTAAACCTCATCCTAACACTAGCCCTAATTCTAACACTAATCCAAAATCTAGCCCTAACACTAGCCCTAGCCCTTAAACAAAACTGAGCCATAGCCCAAACCCTAAACCTTAACTTAAACCAACCCCTAACACTTGAACTGAGAAGGTCCAAAACTGGGAACAGGGTAAGGTAACAAGGGTAAGGAAAAGATGAATACTGCCCAGTATCAAATAAATTTGAACAAATCTAACTGTAAATCTAATGCTAGATTTGGCTCTATCCCCAAACCTAATGCTAAGCTGCTTAGAGAACTTATGATCATAGAAGTCCCAAAATTGGGGACCCTAGTGGGTCAAGCTAGTAGATGAATCCTGCACAGTATCAGAGAAATATGAGCAAATAATTGGGGAAGGTATTTCAATATATTAATATTTCTCTCTTTCTCTTAAAGTACTCTCGGATAAACTTGCTTTTCATGCTTCAGGTTAGAGCTATATTCACAAGGAACAAACCGGAGAGTGCCCACAGAGAACTGATTCAGTGTGTGAAGTTCGAAACAGCTAGCACCAACCCTGTTTGATTTCTAGCTCCAATTCCATTTAGGTAAAATTGAAGTGAAACCTTAAAATAGAAACTGTTCCTGAAAGCGAAACTTTGAATCTTGAAGGCCCAAACGTGGGGAGCCTACTAAGGATAAGTCAAGGTTGAATCCAGTACAGTATCAAAGTAATCTGACCAAAAAAAATTGAAGCTCTTTCAGTATATGTGTATTCTGCTTGCTCCTAAATCACTCAGAGATAAAGCTGTTTCTTTCTACTTCAGATTAGGGCTACTTCCACAGGAAACAAACCGGACAATCCTCACTGAGAACTGAATGAGTGTGTGATGATCCAAGCAGCTAGCCCAAACCCTGTTTGATTTCCAGCTTCATTTCCATTCACCCCTACAGGGCAAAAAGAAGAGAAACATGAAAATTGAAACTGTTCCTGAAAGCAAACCCTTCATGTAGGAGGCCCAAACATTTGGAGTATAGTCAAAATAGGAAAAAAGATGAATCCTGCAGATATCATAGAAATTTGAAAACAAAACTAACTCTAACCCAAACACTAGGTCTAATCCTAGTGCTAACACTAACCCTAACACTAACCTTAACCTGTTTAGTGTCCTTTTGATCCTAGAAGTCCCACACTTGTGGAGCCAAGTGGGGAAGGCTAACAGATGAAGCTTTCACAGTATCAAAGAAATCTGACCAAACAGTTGGGCGAGGCAGTTTAGTTATGCATATTTCCATTTTCTCCTAAAGTGCTCTCACATAAATTTGCTTTGCATGCTTCCAATTAGGGCTACTTTCACAAAGAATAAACCAGAGAATGCCCATAGAGAACTGATTGAGTGTGCCCACTGAGAACTGATTTGTGAAGTTTCAAGCACCTACTACCAACCCTGTTTTATTTCCAGCTCAATTTTCATTCATACCAATAAGCCATAATGAAGGAAAATCTTAAAATACAGACTGTTCCTGACAGCGAACCATTGAACCAAGAAGGCCCAAACCTGTGGAGCATAGTAAGGCTAAGTAATAGATGAATCTTTCCCAATATCATAGAAATTTGAAGAAAACTATGGCCACGCTGGAGCTCTCTGTGCAGATGGAAGGCTCGGCTGTGTGGTTGCTCTTGGCTCAGTCGGAAGTCAGAAGTTTCAGCTGCGTAAGAGCTCTCTGCATAGATGGAAGTCTCCGCTGCGCATGTGCTCTCACCTCAGATGGAAGTCTTGGCTGTGGGTTTGCTCTCAGCTCAGACAGAAGTCTCCGCCATGGAGGCGCTCTCAGCGCAGAGGATAGGTGACACAGAACACAGAGGTTTTGCTTGTGGGTCACCAGGCCAAGCTCTGGATACGGCAAAAGGTCACCCCAGAACCACCCACCTCACCAAACACCCTACACAGGTAACAGATGAAATCCATCTTGGAAAACCTTACTCACCTTCTATCAGTGGCCATGGCTACCAGCTCGGTTCTGCAGCTGCTCAGGTACCTGGTTTCCAACTCCCCTATCTCCAGCTGTGATAACTCAAGATTTTTCTCACAAGTTTTTTTTTTTTTTTTTTTTTTTTTTTTTTTTTTTTTTTTTTTTTTTGAGGGGTGGGTCGTAGCTATCAATGCAGAACAGCAACTGTACAGGTACCTGGTTTCCAACTCAGAGATTAAGAGTAGGGAGGCTCCAGGTAGAAGCTCAAGCCCTCTCAAACTGGCTACTTCCACCACCCTTAGTATAGAGACTCAAGCTAGGAATAGACAACTCCACCTACTGGAAGAAAACAGAGTTCTGAGAGACTTTTCTATTCTCTCTCTTCTCATCTCTTCTCCTCTACCCTTCCCCCTCTGGCCCTCACAATCTCAACATACATGAAACCAAGAACTTTGCATGAAATTGGACTTTAAGAACTGAATCACCAGAATTGTTTAATATAGAGGAATTGCATAGGCCCATCTCACCCCCCCCATTCATTGTATATTATTTTCGTTATCCCTATCTTTCTTGTTTTTTTTTCTTCTTTTTTCTTCCTTCCTCTATCCCACTTGCAACCTCCAATATTTTACTATTTATACATAGGGTAATTGAATGAATACAGATAAGGAATTTGAATTTATACATTCTTCCATAAATTAACCCTGTCTATTCATTACAGTTCTCCTCCAATTTGCTAAGATAGATTAATCTAATACCCTCACTCCTTTCCACCTTAACATAGCATCCTACCCCTGACCCTCCATTGTCTATACACCACCAGAAATGGTATGCCTTTTAGGAAACTGATGACTACATTCTCCATAATAATTGAAGCCAACATTGTAGACATAGAATCTTAATATAAATGTATTTATAATCGTTAGGCTTAGCCTTTGGGTTAAGGTTAGATTTAGAGTTAGGATTTGATCTATGGTTAGGGCTTGGAGTAAAGATAGGGCAAGGGTTAGGACTAGGTTTAGGGTTAGAGTTAGGGTTATAGTAAGGGATATGATTAGAACTAGTGATAGGCTAGTGTGAGAGTTAGAGTTAGTCGTAGGGCTAGGGCTAGGGTTATTTTTAGGGATAGGGATAAATTAGGGCTAGGGTTAGTGTTAGGTTTAGACCTCAGTTTAGGGTTAAAGTTAGGGTTACATGTAGGGTAAAGAAGTGGGTTATAGGTAAGTTTGGGGCTAGGGTGAGGGTTAGTATTAGAGTTAGGCTAAGGTTATGGTTAGGGTTATGATTAAGGCTAGGTTTAGGCCTAGAGTGAAGGCTAGTGTTTGTGTTATGTTTATGGCTAGTATTAGGGCTAGGGCTAATGCCAGGTCTAGGATTACAGTTAGAGATAGATTGAGTGTTAGATTTATGGCTTTGGCCAGTGTAAGGGTTAGGTTTAGGGTAAGGGTTAGGTTTTAGAGCTAGGGTTATTATTAGGGTCAGGTTCAAATTTAGGATTTGGTTTATGTTAGAAGTAAGTAAGGCTTAGGGCTTGAATTAACATTAAGTTTAGGGTTAGGGTTAATGACAGAGTTAGGTATAGGATTTAGATGTGGCTTAGTGTAATGGATAGAGTTAAGGTTAGGCCTAATGTTTAGCATAAGGGTTAGGGTTATCATTAGGGTAATGGATAGGTTTAGACCTAAGATTAGGGCCAGGGATATGTATAGGATTAGGGCGTTTCTTTAGGTTAGGGTTAGGTTTAAGTTTAGGTCTAAAGCTAGATTTAGGACTCAGATTAAGGCTAGGTTTTGTGTTAGGTTAGGTCTAGGGTTAAGGCTACTGGTAATGCATGAATTAAGGTTATGATTAGGGCTAGTTATAGGGTTAGGGTTAGGCCTGGGTCTAGTGTTAGGATTTGGTTTATGGTTATGACAATATTTAGAGCTAGATTTAGTGTTAGGGTCACAGTCAGTGTCCATATTACTTTTCAGGTTAGATTTAGGACTGGAATTAGAGATAGGTTTAGGGCTAGGTGTAAGTTTAGGGTTTGGTTTAGGTTAAGGGTTAGGATTAGGGCTGTGACTTGGTTTTGTTTTACGCCTATGGGTAGGATTAGGGCTAGTTTTAGGATTAGTGTTAGTGTTAGGGCTAGTGTTAGTGTGAGGTTTAGGCTTAGGTTTAGGGTTAGATTTAGAGTTCTGTTTAGATCTAGGGTTTGAGCTAGTGTGAAGGATAGGGCTAGGGTTAGGGCTTAGTTTAGGGCTAGGTTTAGAGTGATGGCAAGGGATTGGTTTAGAACTCGGTATAGGGCTAGGGCAAGTGTTAGAGTTATTCTTAGGGCAAGGGTTAGTGTTAGGGTTAATCCTAGGGTTAGGGCTAGGGTTAATGTTAGGTTTAGGGTTAGGGTTAGGTTTAGGGTAAGGGTTGGGATTACAGCTTGTTTTATGGCTAGGGTGAGGGTTATGATTAGGGTAAGGGTTAGGTTTATGATTAAGGTGAAGTTTATGTCTAGGATGTGGGCTAAGGTTTGTGTTAGGTTTAGGAGTAGGATTAGAGCTCGGGCAAAAGTCAGGTCTATGGTTACAGTTAGGGATAGTTTAGGGTTAGGTTTATAGCTATGTATATTTTACGGGTTAGGTTTATGGTTAGGGTCAAGTTTAGAGCTAGGGGTATTATTAGGGTTAGGGTCAGGTTTAGGGTTTTTGTTAGGTTAAGGTTTAGGTTTAGGGCTCGAATTAGCAATATTGTTATGGATAGGGTAATGCTAGTTTTAGGTTTAGGGTTCAGGTTAAGTGTAGGGTAATTTATAGGATTAAGTTTAGGTATAGGATTAGGGTTTGGCCTAGGGTTAGCATAAGGGTTAGGGTTATCATTAGAGTAATGGATAGGTTAGAGCTAGGGTTAGGGTTAGGGTTATGCTAAGGATTATGTCTAGGCTTAGGTTTAGGCTTAGGGTTAGGGCTATGGTTAGGATTAGGATTAACTTTAGGGTTAAAAGTAGGGTAGATCTTGGATTAGGGCTAGGTTTTGCAATAGGTTAGGGCTACAGCTAATGTAAGAACTTTTTATGATTTAGGCTAGTTTTAGGGTTAATATTAGGGCTAGGTATAGTTTTAGGGTTAGGTTTAGGTTTGGGGTGGTGTTTAGAGCTAGAGTAACTGTTAGTGTCAGGGTCAGTGTTCAGGTTAGTCTTATGGTTAGAATTAAATTCAGAATTAGGTCTAGGGGAAGAGTTATTGTTTGGCTTAGTCTAAGGGTTATTGTTAGGGCTATGTCTAGGTTTTTCATTAGGTCTAGGTTTTGAGTTATGGCTAGAATTAGGATTAGGTTTAGGTCTAGGGCTAGTGTTAGGGTTAGGTTTAGGTATAAGTTTACCGGAAGGGCTACTGTTATTGTTCAGTTTAGGCTTAGGTTTAGGTTTAGACCTACGATTAGTTTTAGGGTCAGAATAAGGGTCAGGGTTAAGGTTAGGGTTTGGGTTATGTTTAGAGCTAGAATGAGTGCTAGTGTTAGGGCTAGTAATAGGGTTAGGGTTTCATTAGGTTAAGGATTAGGGTTAGCATTAGGGTTAGGGTTTGGCTTAGAGTTAGAGATAGGGTTAGAGCTAGGGTTAGGGCTTGGAATAGGGCAAGGGTTAGGTTAAAGCTAGGTTTAGGGCTCAGATTAGGGCTAGTTTTGTGTTAGGTTTAGGGATAGGCAATGGCTAATGTAACAACTAGGGTTACAATTAGGTTGAATTTTTTGGTCATAGTTAGGGGTTAAACCTCTAGTGTTAGGATTATGTTTAAGGTTAGGGTGACATTTAGAGCAAGTGTTAGTGTTAGGTTAATAGTCAGTGTCAGAGTTAGTTTTAGAGTTAGGGTTAGGACTCCAAATAAGGCTAGGGTTACTGTAAGGGTTTGGTTTAAGGTTAGGTTGGTGTTTACAGCTAGGGTGAGTGTTAGGATATGAGTCAGAGTCAGTGTTAGTATTAATTTTAAGGTTAGGACTCGAATTAGGGCTAGGTTTAGGTCTAGGTGTAGTATTAGGATTTGGTATAAGTTAAGTTTTAGTGTTAGGGCTATTACTCGGTTTTGTTTTACTGCTAGGGTTAGGGTTAGGACAAGTTTCATTATTAGTATTAGGGTTAGTGCTAGTATTAATGTTAGGCTTAGGCTTAGAGTTAGTGTTAGAGTTGGAGTTAGATTTAGATCTAGGGTTAGGACTAGAAATAAGGATTAGGCAAGTTTTATTGCTAGGTTTATGGCTATGTTTAGGACTAGGGTTAAGGTTAAGTTAAAGGATATGGTTAGAACTAGGGATAGGGAGAGTGTGAGAGTTAGAGTTTGTCTTAGGGCTATGGTTAGTGTTAGAATTAAGAATAGGGTTAAATTAGGACTAGGATTAGGGCTAGGGTTAGTGTTCAGCTTAGGTCAAGTGTTAGGGTTAGGATTGGGATTAAGTTTTGTGTAAGGGAAGTGTTAAGTTGGAGGGTGAGGGTTAGAATTAGGTTAGGGCTATGGTTAAGGTTAGGGTTATCATTAGGGCTAGGTTTAGGGCTAGGATGATGGCTAGGGTTTGTTTTAGGGTTAGGGCTAGGATTAGGGCTAGGGCTAATATAAGGTCTTGGGTTATGGTCAAAGATAGTTTTAGTGTTAGGTTTATGGCTACATGTAGTGTAAGGGTTAGCTTTAGGGTTAGGGTCAGGTTTCGAGCTAGGACTATTTTTAGAGTCAGGGCCTGGGTTAGGGTTTGGGATAGGTTAAGTTTTAAATTTAGGGCTCAAATTAGCATTAGGGTTAGTGTTGGGTTAATGATAGGGTTAGGTTTAGAAACTAGATTTGGATTAGGGTATTAAAATGGGTTAGGATTAGGGATAGGATTAGGTTTAGAACTATGTTTATCATTAGAGTTAGGGTTATGTTTATTGAAATGGATAGGGTTAGAGCTAGGGTTAGCGATAGGGTTATGTTTATGATTAGGGCTATGGTTATTGTTAGGATTAGGGTTAAAACTTGAGTTATGGCTCAGTTTAGGACTATTTGTTTGTGTTTAGTTAGTGCTAGAGTTAGGGTTATGGCTAATGTAAGTACCGGGGTTATGTATATGGCTAAATTTAGGGTTAGGGTTAGGGCTATGTATAGTATTATTTAGGTTTAGGATTAGGGTAATGTTTAGAGCTAGGATTAGTGTTACAGTCAGAGTGAGGTTCAGGGTTAGTTTTAGTGTTCAGATTAAAACTCAAATTAGGGTTAGGTTTAAGGTTAGGGATTTGTTTAGGTTAAGGTTTAGGGTTAGGGCTATGGTTCAGTTTTGTTTTAGGGCTAGGGTAAGGTTAGGGCTAATTTTAGGATTAGCATTATGGTTAGTGCTAGTGTGAGAGTTAGAGTTACTGACAGGGCTAAAATTAAATTTAGGGTTTGGGATAGGGTTAAATTAGGGCTAGGATTAGTGCTAGGGTTAGTGTTTAGCTAAGGCCTAGCAATAGGGATAGGGTTAGTTTTAAATTTAGGATAAAGAATGGCATTATAGCTAGGTTTAGATGTAAGGTGAGGGTTAGTGTTAGGGTTTGGTCTAGGGTTGGAGTTAGGGTTATGATTAAGGCTAGGTTTAGGGCTAGGATGAGGGATAGTGTTCAATTTAGATTCATGGCTAGGATTAGTACTAGGGCTAATATCAGGTCTAGGGTTATGGTTGAAAATACTTCTAGGGTTAGGCTTATGGCTACGTCTACTGTAAGGGTTAGGTTGAGGGTAAGGTTCAGGTTTAGAGCTCGGGGAATTATTAGGATTTGGCTTAGGTAAGGGTTTAGGTTTACAGCTCAAATTAGCATTAGGGTTAGGGTTAAGGTATAGTTAGGGTTTGTTTTAAGGTTCAGGTTTGGTTTAGGGTAATTGATCTGGTTAGTGTTAGAGATAGGGCTAGGGTTAGGCTTAGGGCTACCATTAGGGTAAGGGTTATGATTAGGGTAATTGATAGGGTTAGAACTAGAGTTATGGTTAGGAATATGCCTTGAGTTAGGGTTAGAGTTAGTGTTAGAACTAGGTTTAGGGTTAGGATTAGGGCTATGTTTAGCATAAAGTTTAGGTTTTGAGCTAGAGTTAGGGCTAGGTTTAGGGTTAAGTCTATGGATAGGATTACGGTAGGTTTAGGGTTAGGGTAGTGTTTTGAACTAGGATGAGTGTTAGGATATAAGTCAGGTACAGGGTTGTTTTTAAGATTATGAATAGGACTTGAATTAGGGCTAGGGTTAGATATAAGTGTAGTATTAGGGTTTGGTTTAAGTTAAGGTTAGTGTTAGGCCTGTTTCTCTGTTTTGTTTTAGTGCTATGGTTAGGGTTAGGGCTAGTTCTATACTTAGCTTTAAGGTTAGGTCTAGGATTATGGTTAGGTTTCGGATTAAGACTAGATTTAAAGATAGGATTAGGGCTAGGTTTTGTGAAAGGTCTAGGGCAACAATTATGGCCAGGACTAATGTCAGGTCTAGGTTTATAGTTAGTGTTATTTTAGGGTTAGTTTTATGGCAAAGTCAAATTAAAGTGTTACGTTTAGGGAAAGGGTCAGATTAAGAGCTGGGATATTATTAGGGTCATGGTCAGGCTTTGGATTTGGGTTAGGTTAAGTTTTAGTGTTAAGGCTCAAATTAGCATTAAGTTTAATATTAGGGTTAGGGTAATGGATAGTGTTAGGTTTAGGATTAGGTTTGGTTTAAGGTAATGGATATGATTAGGTTTTGTGATAGGTTTAGGGTTAGGCCTAGGGTTAGCATTAGGGTTATAGTTATCATTAGGGTAATTTATAGGTTTAGACCTAGGTTTAGGGCTAGGATAATGGTTAGGATTAGGGCTAGAGTTAGTGTTAGGGTCAAGGTTAGGGCGAGGGTTACACTTAGTATTAGGTTTCGGGTATGGTCTAGGATTTGGGCTAGGATTTTTGCTATGGCTAAGATTAATTTATGGTTTGGTCTAGGGTTATGGTCATGGTTAGTGTAACGGTTAGGGCTAGGGTTATCATTAGGGTTAGGGTAATAGGTTTAGATGTCAGGTTAAAGATAATTTTAGGTTTAGTTTAGCGTTAGGTTTAGGTTTAGGATTAGGGTTAGCATTTGAGCTAGCTTAGGTTTAGGGTTAGGGTTATGTTCACTGTTAGTTCTAGGGATGGATTATGTTTAGGGTTAGGGTAGGTTTAGCTTTAGGTCTAGTGTTATCATTAGTGTTAAGTTTAGGGTTACAGTAATGGGTACGGTTCAAGCTAGTGTTAGGGCTTGGGTTAAGGTTAGGATTAGGGCTGGGGTTAGGTTTAGGGTTTGACCTTGGGTTAGTGTTAAGATTAGATTAAGTGAAAGCATTAGGGATGGAACTAGATTTAGGGCTAGGATGAGGGTTAGGTTTACAGTCTGGGCTAGGGTAGGTTTATGGTTAGGTTTAGGGCTAGGGTTAGCATTATTTTTAGAGTTATTGTCAGTATAATGGATAGAATTAGAGCTAGGGTTTGGGCTATGGTTCCAGTTAGGATTAGGGCTAGAATTAGGGTAAGGTTTAGGGTTTGGGCTAGGGTTATTTTATGGTAAGTATTAGTGTTTGAGCTAGTGTTAGGGCTAGAACGAGGGTTAGGGCTAAGTTTAGGGTTAGAGTTATGCTTCGGGTTAAGTTTAGGGCTGTAATTAGGGCTTGGTTTTGTGTGAGGTTTAGGGCTACTGTTAGGTATATGGGTAATGTAAGAGCTAGAGTTATGATTATGGCTATATTTAGAGTTCATCTAGTGTTAGGGTTAGGTTTTGGCATAAGATAATGTTTAGAGCTAGGGTTTTTGTTAGGGTAACTGTCAGGTTTTAGGTTAGGATTAGATTTAGGGTTAGGTCCAGAATGAGGAGTAGGGTTAGGTCTAGGGGTAGACTTAGTGTTTGGTTTAAGTTAAGGGTTATTGTTATGGCTATGTCTAGAGTTATGGCTATATTTAGGATTATGTTTAGGTCTAGGGCTAATGTTATTGTTAGGTTTAGGTCTAGGTTTAATGGTAGGGCTAGTGTTAGTTTTCAGATAAAGGTTAGGGTCAGGTTTAAACCTAGGATTAGTGTTAGGGTCATAATAAGGGTCAGGGTTAGTGTTAGGTTTTGGGTTTAGAGCTAGAATGAGGGCTAGGGTTAGGACTAGTAATAGAGTTAATGTTTGGGTAGGTACAGAATTAGGGTTAAGACTAGGGTAGCAATAGGGTAAGGGTTTGACTAAATGTAAGAAATAGAGTTAGAACTAACATTAGGACTAGATATAGGGTTAGAGTTAGGGCCAGGGTTAGGATTAGGGTTAAGACTAGGGTTAGGCTTTGGATTAGGGCTAAGTTTTGTTTTAGGTTTAGGGCTATGGCTAATTTAAGAACTGGCATTACAATTAGGGCTAGTTTTAGGGTTAGGTTTAGGGCAAGGTCTAGTGTTAGGATTAGGTTTAGGGATAGGGTGATTTTTAGAGTTAGGGTTAGTGTTAAGGTCAGAGTCAGGGTTAGTATTAGTTCTAGGTTTAGGGTTAGGACTCAAATTAGGGATAGGGTTAGGGCGAGCTGTAGGATTAGGATTTGGTTTAGGGTAAGGGTTAGGGTCAGTGAAATGGCTTGTTTTTCATTGAGAGCTAGGGGTTGGGTTAGGACTAGTTTTCAAATTAGCGTTAGGGTTAGAGCTAGTGTTAGGGTGTGGTTTAGGCTTAGGGTTAGGGTTAGATTTAGAGTTATAGTTAGATTTAGATTTAGGGCTACAGCGAAGTTTAGGGCTAGGGTTAGTGCTAGGATTTGAGTTATTATAAGGGACAGAATTAGAACTAGGGATAGGGCTAGGGCTAGGGCGATAGTTAGAGATAGTGTAAGGAGTATATTTAGGTTTAGAATTAGGGCTTAATTAGAGCTAGAATTAGAGCTAGGGTTTGTATTAAGGCTGAGCCTAGGTTTATGTCTAGGGTTATGGTTATTTTTAGGTATGAAGTTATAGCTAGCTTTAGAACTAGGGTGTGGGTTAAAATTAGTTTTAGGTTTATGGTTAGGTTTAGGTTTAGGATTAAGACTAAGATTAGGGCTAGGATTAGGGCTAGAGTTTGTTTTAGGGTTAGGGCTTCATTAGGGCTATGGCTAATGTTAGGTCTAGGGTTATGGTTAGAGATAGTTTTAGGGTTAAGATCATTAGGGTTAGGATTAGGTTAATGGATATGATTAGGTTTAGGGTTCAGGTTAGGTTTAGGGTAATGTATAAGTTTAGGGTTAGGAATAGGTTGAGGATTATCCTAGGGTTAGCACTAGGATTAGGATTAGGATTAGGGTAATGGATAGGGTTATACCTGGGGTTAGAGCTAGGTTTATGGTTAGGATTAAGGCTAGGTTTAGGGTTAGGTTTTGGGTTATGTCAGAGGTTAGGGTTAGGTTTAGGGTAAGGGTTAGGGCTAGAAATAGGGTTATGATTAGAACTAGTTTTAGGGTTAGGGTTAGGGCTAGGTCTAGTGTTAGGTTTAGGTTTAAGTTTTGAGTGATGTTTAGAGCTAGGGTTAGTGTTAGGGTCAGAGTCAGGGTCAGGGTTTGTTTTCGGGTTAAGGATAGGACTCGAATTACAGCTATTTTTAGGGCTAGGTGTAGGCTTAGTGTTTGGTTTATGTTAAAGTTTAGGGTTAGGGCTATGGCTGGGTGGTTTTTTGGGCTAGGGCTAGGTTAGGGCTAGTTTTAGCACTAGCATTAGTGTTACGGCCCGTGTTAGTTAGAGGTTTAGCTTAGGGTTAGGTTTAGCTTTAGAGTTAGGGTTTGATATATGATTAGGGCTAGAGCTAGGTTTAGGGCTAATGTAAAGGCAAGTGATAGGATTATGGTAAGGGATAGGGTTAGAACTAGAAACAGGGCTAGGGCGAGAGTTAGAGGTACTCTTAGGGCTATGGTTAGGTAAGGTTTAGGGTTAAATTAGGGTTAGGATTAGGTCTAGTGTTTGTATTAAGGTTAGGCCTAGTTTAGGCTTAGGTTTAGGTTTAGGGATAGAGTTGGGATTAGGGGAAGGGATGTGTTTAAAGCTAATTTTAGGGCTAGGTCAAAAGTTAGAATTTCGGAGAGGACTAGGGTTATGGTTTGACTTAGAAATAAGGCTAGATTTAGGGCTAGGATGAGGACTAGGGTTTGTTTTAGGGTTATGGCAAGAATTAGGGCTAGGGCTAGTGTCAGGTCTAGGCTTATATTAGGGATATATTGAGGGTTAGATTTATGGCTAGGTCTAGTGTAAGGGTTTGAGTTAGGGTAAGGGTCAGGTTAGAGCTAGGGTTAATATTAGGGTTAGAATTATGTTTCAGTTTTGGTTTAGGTTAGGGTTTAGGTTTAGAATTGAATTAGTATTAGGATTTGGTTAGTGTAATTATAGGTTTGGGTTTAGGGTTCATGTTAGGTGTAGGGTAATTGATAGGGTTAGAGTTAGCAAAAGGGTTAGTATTAGGCCTAGAGTTAGCTTTAGGGTTATGGTTGTGCTTAGGGTAAGGGATAGGGTTAGGGCAAGGGTTATGGTTATTATTAGGGCTAGAGTTAGGGTTAGGCCTAGAGTTAGGATTAGGCTTACGTTTAAAGTATGGTTTAGAGTTTGAGCTATGGTTAGCACTAGGGCAAGGGTTAGGTTTAGGGTTAGGTCTAGGTTATAGTTACAGTTAGTGTCAAGATTAGGGCTAGGGTTATCATTAGGTTTAGGGTATTGGATAGGGTTTGATGTCGTGTAAAGGAAGGGTTAAGGTTAGGTTTAGGCTTAAGGTTAGGGTTAGGGATAGGTTTAGTGTTACGTATAGGGTAATGGTTAGGGTTTGAGCAAGGGTTAGCTCTATGGCAAGGATTAGGTTTATGGTTCTGTCTAGGGTTAGGGTTAGGGTAGATTTAGGTAAGGGCTAGGGTTATCATCAGGGTTAGTGATAGGGTTAGGGTAATGGGTAGGGTTAGAGCTAGGGTTAGGGTTAGGGCTAGGGTTATCATTAAGTTTAGGGTTAGATTAAGGTAATATGTAGGCTTAGAGCTAGTGTTAGGGATAGGGTTACAGTAAGTATCAGGGCTAGGGTTTAGGTTAGGTTTAGGTTTAGGACATGGGTTAGTGTTAGGGTTAGGATAAGTTTAACGGTTAGAGATTGAGCTAGTGTTTGGACTAGGATGAGGATTATAGCTGGAGTCATTGTGAGGGTTAGGGCTAGGGTTAGCATTAGGGTTAGGGTTAGGGTAATGGATAGAGTTAGAGGTATGTTTTGGCCTATGGTCATGGCTATTTTCAGGGTTAGTGATATGTCTAGGTCTAGTGTTAGGGTTATGTGTTTTGTTAGGATAAGTTTTAGATCTAGGGTTTGTGTTAGGTTAAGGGTCAGTGTTCAGTTTAGCTTTAGGTTTATTGTTAGGGCCAGCATTAGGACTAGGGTTTGGTCTAGGGGTAGGGTTAGTGTTTGAGTTAGGTTAAGGTTTATTATTAGGGCTAGGACTAAGTTTTTATTTAGGGCTAGGCCTAGAGTTATCACTAGATAATAGGTTAAGTGTAGGTCTAGTTCTAGTGTTAGTGTAAGGTTTATTTATAGGGATTCACATAGTGCCAAAGTTAGGGGTCGGTTTAGGGATAGGGTCAGGTTTAGACCTATGGTTAGTGTTAGGGTCAGAATAAGGGTCAGGGTTAGTGTTAGGGTTTTAGATAGTGATAGAGCTAGATTGACGATTAGGGTTAGGACTAGTAATAGAGTTAGGTTTTGAGTTTGGATAAGAATTAAGTTTAGGACAAGGGTAGCTTTAGGGTTAGAGTTTGGCTTAGGATAAGTGATAGGGTTAGCACTAGTGTTAGGGCTAGGGTTAGAGTTAGGGTTATGGCTAGGGTTAGATTTAGGATTAGGGTTAAAGCTAGGGTTAGAGCTTGGATTAGGGCTCAGGCAGGTTTTGTGTTAGATTTAGTGCTATGACTAATGTAAGAACTAGGGTTTTAATTAGGGCCAGTTTAAGTTTAGTGTTACGTCTTGGTTTTGTGTCTGATTAGGTTTAGGGTTAGGGCTATGTTTAGGGTAATGGATAGGTTAGGGTTAGTGAATGTGTTAGGGTTAGGCCAAGAGTTAAAGTTAGAATTAGGATTAGGATTAGGGTTAGGGTTAGGGTATTGGATAGGGTTAGAGCTAAGGTTAGGGCTAGGGTTATGGTTAGTGTTAGTGTTGGGGTTAGTGTTAAGTTTACGGATAGTGCAAGAATTAAATTTAGGGTTATGTTTAGTGTAAGGGTTAGTTTTAGATTTTAGGTTTAGAGTTAGGTTTAAAGCTAGGGTTGGGGCTCTCATTAGGTCTAGATGTTGGGTAACATTTGGGCTTGTATTAGGGATACAGCTAATATAAGAACTAGAATTATGATTAGGGCTATATTTAGGGTTACAATTAGGGATAAGTCTAGTTTTATGGTTAGGTTTAAGTTAGCTAGGGTTAGTGTTAGGTTCAGAGTCAAGGTCAGGGTTAGTTTTAGGGTTGGGGATAAAACTCGAATTAGGGGTAGGCTTAGGACTAGATATAGGGTTAGGTTTTCATTTAATTTAAGGTTTAGGGTTAATGCTATGTCTCGTTATGTTTTAGGGCTAAGGATAAATTTAAGGGTAGTTTTACAATTAATCTTAGTGTTATTGCTAGTGATAGGGTGAGTTTAGGCTTAGGGGTACATTTAGAGTTACGGTTAATTATAGGGTTAGGGCTATGGCTAGGGTTAGGGCTAAGGTTAGGTCTAGTGTTTGGGTTATGGTAAGGGATAAGGTTAGAACTAGGAATAGAGCTAGGGCGATAGTTAGAATTAGTCTTATGGCTAGGGTTAGTGTTAAGTTTAGGCTAAATTAGGGCTAGGGATATGTCTAGGATTGGTGTTAGGGTTAGACCTAGGGTTACGGCTATGTTTAAGATTAGGTTTAGGGTTAGGTTTAGGGGAAGAGATGGGGTTATATCTAGGTTTATGGTTAGGTCAATGATTAGAATTAGGTTTAGGTCTAGGGTTAGTTTTGTGTTAGGATTAAGGCTAGATTTGGGGTTAGGATGAGGGCTAGGTTTTGTGTTAGGGTTAGGGCAAGTTTTAGTGATAGGTATAATGTTAGGTTTAGGGTTACGGCTAGGGATAGTTTTAGGGTTAGGTTCATGGCTAGGTCCAATGTTAGGTTTAGGGTAAGGCCCAGGTTAAGAGTAACGTGTATTTTAGGGTCGGGGTCAGGTTTTGGGTTTGTGTTAGGTTAATTAATAGGGTTAGTGCTCAAATTAGCGTTATGGTTAGAATTAAGGTTAGGTTTATAAATAGGTTTAGGATTAGGATTCAGGTTAAGATTAGGGTAATTTGTAGGGTTAGGGTTAGTGATAGGGTAAGAGTTAGGCCTAGGGTTAGCATTTGGGTTAGGGTTATTGTTAGGGTAATGAATAGCATTAGATCTAGGGATAGGGCTAGGGTTTTGAATAGGATTAGGGCTAGTGATAGGTTTAGGGCTAGGCCTAGGGTTAGGGTTTAGGTTAGGTTTAGGGTACAGATTATGATTTGAGCTAGTGATAGTGCTAGGGTGAGGGTTAGGTTTAGGATTATGTCTAGGGTTAGATTTATGGTTAAGGATAGCATTAGTTTTAGGGTAGGACAAAAGTTAATTTTAGAGTTAGGTTAATGGATTGGGTAGATGTCGGGTTAGGTTTAGGGGTAGTTTTTGTTTAGGGTTAGTGTGAAGGTTAAGGCTAAGATTATCATTTGAGTTACTGTAACAGATAGGGTTAGATGTCAGGTTAGGGTAAGGGTTGTTTTAGGTTTAGGGTTAGTGTTAGTGTTTGGGCTAGGGTTAGTGTTGGAGTCAGGGTTAGGGTTTTATCTAGGGTTAAGGCTACAATGAGGGTTGGGTTTAGTGTTAGGTCTAGTATTAGGTTTACAATTAGGATTAGAGCTAGGGTTATCATTAGGGTTAAGATTCAATTTAGGGTAATGGATAATTTTAGAGATAGTATTAGGGCTAGTGTTAACATTATGATTAGGGCTAGGATTAGGATTAGGTTTAGGGATAGGGCTAGGTTTATGTTTAGGGTTCGGATATGGGTTTTATCTAGGGTTAGGTTTAAGGCGAGGGTTAGGGTTAGAGTGAGGGTTAGGCTTAGGATAAGGTATAAGGTTAGGTTAGGGTTAGGGTTACACATTGGGCTAGATTTAGGGCTAGGATTAGGGTTAGGTTTTGTGTTAGGTTTAGAGCTAGTTTTAGTGTTATGGTAATGTAAGTGTTATGTTTACGTTTATGGCTACGTCTAGTGTTAGGTTTAGGATTCGGTTAGGGTCAGTTTTTTAGCTAGGGTTAGTGTTAGTGTCAGGGACTGTGTTTAGATTAGGGTTAGGGTTAGGGCTAGAGCCAGAATTAGGATTAGTTATTTCTAGAGCTAAGGTTAGTTTTTGGCTTAGGTTAAGTGTTATCATTAGAGCTAGGGCTAGTTTTTTGTATAGGTGTTGGTTAAAGATATGGATAGATTTATGATTAGGTTTAATCTAGGGCTACTGTTAGGATTAGGTTTAGAGATAGGATTATGGGTAGGGCTAGTGTTAGGGTTTGGTTTAGGTTCAGGGTCAGAATGAGGGTCAGGGTTAGGGTTAGAATTTGGGTTATGAGTATAACAAGAATGAGGGCTAGGGTTAGGACTATAATAGTGTTAGGGTTTGGGTTAGACTAAGTATTAGTTTTAGGACTAGGGTTAGCATTAGGCTTTTGGGTTTGGCTAGGGTAAATTATAAGTTTAGAGCTAGGGTAGAGCTAGGGTTCCGGTTAGGGTTAGGGATAGTGTTAGTGTTAGGGTTAGGGTGAAAGCTAGGGTTACGTATCAGATTTGGTCTAGGTTTGTGTTAGCATTAGGTTTAAGGTTCCGGCTAATGTATATTCTAGGTGTATGATTAGAACTAGTTGTAGAATTAGGGTTAGGACCAGGTCTAGTGTTAGGTTAAGGGTTAGGTTTGGGGTGAAGTTTAGAGGTAGGGTTAGTGTTAATGTCAGAGTCAGGTTTAGGGGTAGTTTTAGGGTTAAGTTTAGGACTCAAATTAGGGCTAGGCTTAGGGCTAGATATAAAGTTAGGGTTTGGTTTAGGTCAAAGTTAGGGTTAGTGTTATGGCTCAGTTTTGTTTTAGGTCTAAACCTATGGTTAGGGCTAGTTTTAGGATTAGCATTAGGGTTAGGGCTAGTGTTAGGGTTAGGTTTAGTTGTAGAATTAGGGTTAGATTTAGAGTTAGGTTTAGATCTAGGGTTAGGGCAAGGTGTAAGGTTAGGGCTAGGGTTATTCTAGGCTATGGCTAAAAATAAGATTATGGTAACTGATAGGGTTAGAATTAGGGCTAGGGCTGGGGCTAGGGCGAGAGTTATAGTTATTCTTAAAGCTAGGATTAGCTTTAGGTTTCGGATGAGGGCTAGGGTTAGTGTTAGGGTAAGTCCTTCTTTTAAGGTTAGGGCTAGGGTTAATCATAAGGTTAAAGTTTGGGTTTGGTTTAGGGTAAGTAAAGGGGTCATAACTAGGTTTAGGGCTAGGGAAAGTGTTAGAATTAGGGTTAGGTTTATGATTAAGGCTAAGTTTTAGGCTAGGATGAGAACTAGTGTTCGTGTTTGGATTAGGGCTAGGATTAGGGCTCGGGCTATTATCAGGTCTAGGGTTACATTAGAGATAGGTTTCAGTTTATGTTTATGGTAGGTCTAGTGTAAGGGTTAGATTTAGGGTAAGGGTCAAGTTTACAACTATGTGTATTATTAGGGTAAGTGTTTGGCTTAAGGCTTGGTTTAGGTTAAGGTTTAGGTTTAGGGCTTGAATTAGCATTAGGGTTAGAGTTAGGGTTAGGGTAATGAATAGGCTTAGGATTATGGTTCAGATTAGTTTTAGGGCAATGGATAAGTTTAGGGATTGTGATAGGGTTAGGATTAAGCCTAGAATTAGCATTAGTGTTAGGATTATGGTTAGGGTAGTGGATAGAATTAGAGCTAGGATTAGAGGTAGGCTTATGGTTATGATTAGGGTTATTTTAGGGTATTTGATATAATTAGAGCTATGGTTAGGGCTGTGGTTAATGTTAGGATTAGAGCTAGTGTTAGGTTTGTGTTTGGGATATAGCTAGGGTTATGTTAAGGGTAAAGATTAGGCTTTGAGCTAGGGTTAGGTCTAAAGTGAAGCTTAGGGTTAGGGTTAAGGCTAGGGTTAGGTTTAGGGTTACCCTTAGGGCTATGTTCAGGCCTAAAATTATGGCTAGGTTTTGTGTTAGTTTAGGCCTAGGGTTAGGGCCATGGGTTATGTAAGAGCTAGGGTTATGATTAGGGCTAGTTTTAGGGTTAGGATTATGGCTAGGTCTAGTGTTAGGATTAGGTTTTGGTTTAGAGTGAGCTTTGTATCTAGGATTATTTTAGGGTCAGGGCCAGTGTTCACGATAGAGTTAGTGTTGGGTTTCGTGCCAGAATTAGCACTAGGGTTAGGTCTAGGTGTAGGGTTAGTGTTTGGGTTAAGTTAAGGGTTATTATTAGGGATAGGGCTAGGATGATATTCAGGTCTAGGGCTAGAGATATGGCTAGATTTAAGATTAGGTTTAAGTCTAGGGCTAGTGCTACTTTTAGGTTTAAGTATATGATTACTGGTAGGGGTAATGTTAGGGTTCAGTTTCGTATTAGGGTCAGGTTTATATTTACCTTTAGTATTAGGGTCAGAATAAGTGTCAGGGTTAGTGTTTGGGATTCAGTTAGGGTTAGAGCTGGAATGAAGTTTAGGTTTAGGCCTAGTAAGAGGGTTAGTGTTTGGGTTAGGCTAAGAATTAGGATTAGGACTAGGGTTAGCATTAGGTTTAAGGTAATGCATAGGGTAAAAACTAGGGTTAGATCCAGGGTCAGGGTATGGATTAGGGCTAGTTTTAGGGTTAGGGTTAAATGTAGGGTTAACGCTCAGCTTAAGGCCAGGTTTTGGGTTAGGTTGAGGCTAGTGTTAGACCTACAACTAATATATAAACCAGGGTTATGATTAGGGATACTTTGGGGGTAAGTGTTACGGCTTGATCAAGTGTTAGGGTGAGGGTTACCGTTTTTGTGATGTTTAGAGGTAGGGTTAGTGTTAGGGTCAGGGTCAGTGTTCGGGTTATACTTAGGATTAGGGTTAAACCCAGAATTATCACTAGAGTTAGGTTTAGGGGTAGGATTATTGTTTGTGTTAGGTTAAGGTTATCATTAGGTCTAGGGCTAGATTTTGTTTAGGTCTAGGGCTAGAGATATGGCTAGAATTAGGATTATGTTTAGATCTAGGGCAAGTGTTAGGGTTAGGATTAGGTATAGGTTTAATGCTAATGCTTGTGTTAGGGTTTTGTTTACGGTTAGGGTCAGGTTAGACAAATGTTTACTGTTAGTGTCAGGGTTAGGGTTTGGGTTAGGGTTAGGGTTAGGGTTATGATTAGAGCTAAAATGAGGGCTAGGTTTAGGACTAGTAATAGGGTTAGGGTTTGGGTTAGGCTAAAGATTAGGGTAAGTCCTAGGGTTAGCATTAGGGTTAGGGTTAGCTTAGGGTAAGAGATAGGATTAGAGCTAGGTTTAGGGCTATGTTTGGGGTTAGGGTTAGGGTTAGAGCTAGCGTTCGGTTTATGTTTAGGGTTGTAGCTAGGGTTAGGTCTTGCATTAAGGCTAGGTTTTGGTTAGAGTTAGGGCTAGTTTTATATTTATGGCCAATAAATTGTCTAGGGTTACAATTTCGGCTAGTTATAGGATTAGGGTTGGGACTAGGTCTAGTGTTAGGGTTAGGTATAACGTTTAGAGCTAGAGTTAGTGTTAGGGTAAAATCCAAGGTCACAGTAGTTTTAGAGTTAGTGTTTGAACTCGAATTAGGGCTAGGGTTAGGGCTAGGTGTAGGGTTAGATTTTGGTTTAGGTTAAGTTTTAAATTTAGGATTATGGCTTGGTTTCGTTTTATTGATAGGGCTATGGATAGGGCTAGTTTTAGGCTTAGCATTAGGTTTAGGGCTAGGGTTAGGCTTAGGTTTCAACTTAGGTTAGATTTTGATTTAGGATTAAATTTAGGGTTAGGTCTATGACTAAGTATAGGGCTACTGTTAGGTCTTGGTTTATGGCTAGGATTAGGGTTATGGTAAGGCATATGGTTAGAACTAGGAATAGGGCTAGGGTGAGAGTGAGAGTAAGTCTTATGGCTAAGCTTAGTGTTTGGTTAGGTATAGGGCTTAAGTAGGGCTACTAATAGGGCTAGGTTTATGGTTATGTTTAGGCCAAAGGTTAGTTTTAGTCTTAGGGTTAGGTTTCATGTAAATGATGGGGTTATAGCTAGGGATGGGGCTAGGGTGAAGAATTAGAGTTAGGGCTATGGGTTCATTAGAGTTATGATTAAGGCTAGGTTTAGGGCTAGGATGAGGGCTAGGGTTAGGGCTAGGATTAGTGTTAGGGTGAATGTCGGGTCTAGGGTTATGGTTAGAGATAATTTTAGGGTTAGGTTTATGGATATGTTTAGAGTAAGTGTTAGGTTTTGGATAGGGGTCAAATTTAGAGCTAGGGGCATTATTAGGGTCAGAGTCAGGGTCAGATTTAGGGTTTTGTTTAGGTTAGGGTTTAGGGTGAGGGCTCAAATTAGCATTAGGGTTTGGGTAAGTGTAATGATAGCATTTGGTTTAGGGTTCAGGTTAGATTTAGCATAATGGATAGGGTTATGGTTAGGGATAGGGTTAGATTTAGGCCTAGGGTTAGCATTATAATTAGGGTTATGTTTAGGATAATTGATAAGGTTATTGCTAAATTTAGGTCTAGGCTTATGGATAAGATTATGGCTAGGGTTAGGATAAGGGTTATGGGTTTGTTTTGTGTTATGTTTAGGGCTAGAATTATGTCTAGGGCAAATGTCAGGTCTAGGAATATGGCTAGGAATTGTTTTAGGGTTAGGTTTAAGGCTAGGTTTAGTATAAGGGTTAGGTTTAGGGGTAGGTTCAGGATTAGATCTAGGTATATTATCATGGGAAGGGGCAGAGTCAGAATTTGGGTTGGTTTATTGTTTATGGTTAGGACTTGAATAGCATTAGGGTTAGAGTTAGGGTAATGATAAGGTTAGGTTTAGGGTAGAGGTTAGGTTTAGGTTAGTGAAATAGGTTAGGGTTAGCGATAAGTTTAGAGTTAGGCCAAGGGTTACCATTCGAGTTATGGTTATGGTTATGGTTAGGGTAATGGAAAGGGTTAGAGCTAGTAAAACGGCTAGGGTTATAGTTAGAATTCTGTCTAGGTTTAGGGGAAAGTTTAGGGCTATGTTCTGGTTTAGGATTAGGTTTAGTGTTCGGTTTAAAGGTAGGGTTAAGGCTCGAATTAGGGCTTGGGTTTGGGTTTGGTTAGGGCTAGGATTAGGGCTATAGTAATGCATAAACTAGTGTTGCAATTAGTGTTAGTTTGGGGGTTAGGGTTAGGGCTAGTTCTAGTGTTACCGTTAGGTTTAGGTTTATGGTGATATTTAGAGCAAGAGTTATTTTAAGGTTAGTGTCAGAGTCAGGGTTAGTTTTAGGGTTAAATTTAGTATTAGTTGTATCGTTAGGGTTTGGTATATAGGTTGGATTTGTTTTAGGTTTATGGCTACAGTTATGGCTAGATTTAGGATTAGGATGAGGTTTAGGGCTGGTGTTAGGTTTATTTTTAGTCTTGGGTTTAGCATTTGATTTTTTTTTAAATTTTTTATTGTTGGTTGTTCAAAACATTACATAGTTCTTATTATATCATATTTCACACTTTGATTCAAGTGGGTTATGAGCTCCCATTTTTACCCCATATACAGATTGCAGAATCACATCAGTTACACATCCATTGATTTACATATTGCCATACTAGTGTCTGTTGTGTTCTGCTGCCTTTCCTATCCTCTACTATCACCCCTCCCATCCCCTCCCCTCCCCTCTTCTCTCTCTGTCCCCTCTACTGACATTCATTTGTCCCCCTTGTATTATTTTTCCCTTTCCCCTCACTTCCTCTTGTATGTACTTTTGTATAACCCTGAGGGTCTCCTTCCATTTCCATGCAATTTCCCTTCTCTCTCCTTTCCCTCCCACCTCTCATCCCTGTTTAATGTTAATCTTCTTCTCATGCTCTTCGACCCTACTCTGTTATTAGTTAGTCTCCTTATATCAAAGAAGACATTTGGCATTTGTTTTTTAGGGATTGGCTATCTTCACTTAGCATAATCTGCTCTAATGCCATCCATTTCCCTGTAAATTCTATGATTTTGTCATTTTTTAATGCAGAATAATACTCCATTGTGTATAAATGCCACATTATTTTTATCCATTCATCTATTGAAGGGCATCTAGGTTGGTTCCACAGTCTTGCTATTGTGAATTGTGCTGCTATGAACATCGATGTAGCAGTGTCCCTGTAGCATGCTCTTTTTAGGTCTTTAGGGAATAGACCGAGAAGGGGAATAGCTGGGTCAAATGGTGGCTCCATTTCCAGCTTTCCAAGAAATCTCCCTACTGCTTTCCAAATTGGCTGCACCAATTTGCAGTCCCACCAGCAATGTACAAGTGTACCCTTTTCCCCACATCCTCGCCAGCACTTGTTGTTGTTTGACTTCATAATGGCTGCCAATCTAACTGCAGTGAGATGGTATCTTAGGGTTGTTTTGATTTGCATTTCTCTGACTGCTAGAGATGGTGAGCATTTTTTCATGTACTTGTTGAATGATTGTATGTCCTCCTCTGAGAAGTGTCTGTTCAGGTCCTTGGCCCATTTGTTGATTGGGTTGTTTGTTCCCTTATTGTCTAATTTTTTGAGTTCTTTGTATACTCTGGATATTAGGGCTCTATCTGAAGTGTGAGGAGTAAAGATTTGTTCCCAGGATGTAGGCTCTCTATTTACCTCTCTTATTGTTTCTTTTGCTGAGAAAAAACTTTTTAGTTTGAGTAAGTCCCATTTGTTGATTCTAGTTATTAACTTTTGTGCTATGGGTGTCCTATTGAGGAATTTGGAGCCCGACCCCACAGTATGTAGATCGTAGCCAACTTTTTCTTCTATCAGACGGCATGTCTCTGATTTGATATCAAGCTCCTTGATTCATTTTGAATTAACTTTTGTGCATGGCGAGAGAAAGGGATTCAGTTTCTTTTTGTTGCTTATGGATTTCCAGTTTTCCCAGCACCATTTGTTGAAGATGCTATCCTTCCTCCATTGCATGCTTTTAGCCCCTTTATCAAATATAAGATAGTTGTAGTTTTGTGGATTGGTTTCTGTGTCCTCTATTCTGTACCATTGGTCCACCCGCCTGTTTTGGTACCAGTACCAAGCTGTTTTTGTTACTATTGCTCTGTAGTATAGTTTGAAGTCTGGTATCGCTATACCGCCTGATTCACACTTCCTGCTTAGCATTGTTTTTGCTATTGTGGGTCTTTTATTTTTCCATATGAATTTCATGATTGCTTTCTCTATTTCTACAAGAAATGCCGTTGGGATTTTGATTGGCATTGCATTAAACCTATAGAGAACTTTTGGTAATATCGCCATTTTGATGATGTTAGTTCTGCCTATCCATGAACAGGGTATATTTTTCCATCTTCTAAGATCTTCTTCTATTTCTCTCTTTAGGGTTCTGTAGTTTTCATTGTATAAGTCTTTCACCTCTTTTGTTAGGTTGCTTCCCAAGTATTTTATTTTTTTTATTTTGAAGATATTGTGAATGGAGTGGTTGTCCTCATTTCCATTTCAGAGGATTTGTCACTGATATACAGGAATGCCTTTGATTTATGCATGTTGATTTTATATCCTGCCACTTTGCTGAATTCATTTATTAGCTCTAATAGTTTCTTTGTAGAGCCTTTTGGGTCTGCTAGGTACAGAATCATGTCATCTGCAAATAGTGATAATTTAAGTTCTTCTTTTCCTATTTTTATGTCTTTAATTTCTTTCGTCTGTCTAATTGCTCTGGCCAGTGTTTCGAGAACTATTTTGAACAGAAGTGGTGAGAGAGGGCATCCCTCTCTTGTTCCAGATTTTAGAGGGAATGCCTTCAATTTTTCTCCATTCAGAATGATGCTAGCCTGAGGCTTAGCATAGATTGCTTTTACAATATTGAGGTATGTTCCTGTTATCCCTAGTTTTTCTAGAGTTTTGAACATAAAGGGATGCTGTACTTTGTCGAATGCTTTTTCCGCATCTATCGAGATGATCATATGGTTCTTATTTTTAAGTCTATTGATGTGGTGAATAACATTTATTGATTTCCATATATTGAACCAGCCTTGCATCCCAGGGATGAATCCTACTTGATCATGGTGCACAATTTTTTTGATATGTTTTTGTATCTGATTCACCAGAATTTTATTGAGGATTTTTGCATCTAGGTTCATTAGAGATATTGGTCTGCAGTTTTCTTTCTTTGAAGTGTCTTTGTCTGGTTTAGGTATCAGGGTGATGTTGGCCTCATAGAATGAATTTGGAAGTTCTCCATCTTTTTCTATTTCCTGAAGTAGCTTGAAAAGTATTGGTATTAGTTCCTCTTTAAAGGTTTTGTAAAACTCTGCTGTATACCCATCCGGTCCTTGGCTTTTCTTAGTTGGTATTCTTTTGATGGTTTCTTCTATTTCCTCAATTGATATTGGTCTGTTTAGGTTGTCTATATCCTCCTGACTCAATCTGGGCAGATCATATGACTTAAGAAATTTATCTAGCCTTCACTATCTTCTAATTTATTGGAGTATAAGGATTCAAAATAATTTTTGATTATCATCTGTGTTTCTGAAGTGTCTCTTGTGATATTGCCTTTTTCATCCCGTATGTTAGTAAGTTGAGTTCTCTCTCTTCTTCTCTTTGTTAGCATGGCTAAGGGTCTGTCGATTTTTTTTTATTTTTTTCAAAGAACCAACTTTTAGTTTTGTCAATTTTTTCAATTGTTTCTTTTGTTTCCATTTCATTAATTTCAGCTATGATTTTCATTATTTCTTGCCTTCTACTTCTTTTGCTGTTTCTTTGCTCTTCTTTTTCTAGGATTTTGAGATGAAGTATGAGATCATTTAGTTGTTGGTTTTTTTTCTTTTTTTAAGGAATGAACTCCAAGCAATGAATTTTCCCCTTAGAACTGCTTTCAATGTGTCCCATAGATTCAGATATGTTGTGTCTGTGTTTTCATTTATCTCTAAGAATTTTTTTAATTTCCTCCTTGATGTCTTCTATAACCCATTGATCATTCAGTAACCTATTGTTCATTCTCCAAGTGATGTATGCTTTTTCCTTCCTTCTTTTATAGTTGATTTTCAGTTTCATTCCATTATGATCAGGTAAGATGCATGGTATTATCGCTACTCCTTTATATTTTCTAAGAGTTGCCCTGTGACATAATATGTGATCTATTTTTGAGAAGGATCCATGTGCTGCTGAGAAAAAAGTGTAACTGCTTGATGTTGGGTAGTATATTCTATATATGTCAATTAAGTCTAGGTTATTAATTGTGTTATTGAGTTCTATAGTTTCCTTATTCAACTTTTGTTTGGAAGATCTGTCCATTGGTGAGAGAGGTGTGTTGAAGTCTCCCATGATTATTGTATGGTGGTCTATTAGACTCTTGAACTTGAGAAGAGTTTGTTTGATGAACATAGCTGCACCATTGTTAGGGGCATATATATTTATGATTGTTATGTCTTGTTGGTGTATGGTTCCCTTGAGCAGTATGTAGTGTCCTTTTTTTTTTCCCTTTTGATTAACTTGGGCTTGAAATCTATTTTATTTGATATGAGTATGGACACACCAGCTTGTTTCCGAAGACCATATGAGTGATATGATTTTTCCCAACCTTTCACCTTCAGCCTATGTATGTCTTTTCCTATCAAATGTGTCTCCTGTAGGCAGCATATTGTTGGGTCTTGTTTTGTGATCCATTCTACTAGTCTGTGTCTCTTAATTGGTGAATTTAAGCCATTAACATTTAGAGTTATTATTGAGATATGGGTTGTTCTTCCAGCCATATTTGTTTATTTCTGTTACTAAACATGGTTTGTTTTCCTCTTTGATTATCCCCCCCCTTTACTGTCCTACCTCCAACTGTTGGTTTTCATTGTTATTTTCCATTTCCTCTTCCTGTAATGTTTTGCCAAGGATGTTTTGAAGAGATGGTTTTCTAGCTGCAAATTCTTTTAACTTTTGTTTATCATGGAAGGTTTTAATTTCATCTTCCATCCTGAAGCTTAATTTCACTGGAAACACAATTCTTGGTTGGAACCCATTTTCTTTCAGTGTTTGAAATATGTTATTCCAAGATCTTCTAGCTTTCAGAGTCTGTGTTGAAAGATCAGCTGTTATCCTGATTGGCTTACCCCTAAATGTAATCTTCTTCCTTTCTCTTGTAGCTTTTAAAATTCTCTCCTTATTCTGTATGTTGGGCATCTTCATTATAATGTGTCTAGGTGTGGGTGTCTTATGATTTAGCACATTCGGCGTCCTGTAGGCTTCTAGGATTTGGGATTCTGTCTCATTCTTCAAGTCTGGGAAGTTTTCTCGTATTATTTCATTGAATAGATTTCTCATTCCTTTGGTTTGAAACTCTGTCCCTTCCTGTATCCCAATGACTCTTAAATTTGGTCTCTTGATGTTATCCCATATTTCTTGGATGTTCTGCTCATGGTTTCTTAACAGTCTTGCTGAGCTGTCTATGTTCTTTTCAAGTTGAAATACTTTATCTTCATTGTCTGATGTTCTATCTTCTAAGTGTTCTACTCTGCTGGTAATATTCTCAATTGAGTTTTTAAGTTGGTTTATTGCTTCCTGCATTTCTAGGATTTCTGTTTATTTGTTTTTTATAACCTCTATCTCCCTGTATAATTGATCTTTTGCTTCTTTGATTTGTTTATGTAATTCATTGTTGAAGTTATCTTTCATTGTCTGATTTTGCTGTCTGATGTCTTCCTTGAGACTCCAGATCATCTGAAGCATGTATATCCTGAATTCTTTATCTGAAATTCCATCAGCTGCAGCTATTACCTCTTCTAACGTTGAGTTGACCTGCATTGCTTGTGGTCCTTTCTTTCCTTGTCTCTTCATACTGTTCGCATTCCTTTCTACTTGGTGAAACTGTTGTGCTATTGAATTTTCCCCCTATATATTTATATTGGTCTTGTATAGTTGCAAAGTCTCCCTCGCAGGCGCGGGCGTTGGCTCTGCCCCTCCTCCAATTGGGGTAATGTGCCTACCACGCCAGCAGGCCGCTGGGCCTGCTCTGCCAGTCGGTAGCAGGTCCGCCTACCTTGCAGGCGCGGGTGGCGGCTCTGACCCTCTGCGGGCTGCTAGGCTTGTTCTGTCGGTGGTCGCAGTTCTGCCTACTTTGCAGGCATAGGCAGCGGTACTGCCCCTCTGCAGGCCTCTGGGGTTGTTCTGCCGGTGGGTCGCAGGTCCGCCTACCTAACATGCGCGGGGGGGGGAGGGGGCAGCTGTACCCTTCCTCAGGCCACTGGGCCTGTTCTTTCTGTCGGTTGCAGGTCTGGCCTGTTCTGTTGGTGGTCACAGTTCCGTCTCTCTTGCAGGCGCGTGGGGAGGGGGCGGCTCTGCCTCTCAGCAGGCCGCTGAGCCTGTTCTGCCAGTGGGTCGCAGGCCCGCCTACCTTGCAGGAGTGGTTGGCAGCTCTGCCCCTCTGCGGGCCACTGGGCCTTTTCTGTCGGTGGTCACAGTTCCGCCTACCTGGCAGGCATGGGGGGTGGGGGGCGGCTCTGCCCCTCAACAGACCGCTGGGCCTGTTCTGTGGGTGGTCACAGTTCCGTCTACCTTGCCGGTGCAGAGGGAGGGGGCGGCTCTGCCTCTCAGCAGGCCGCTGCTCCTCTTCTGCCGGTGGGTCGCAGGCCCGCCTACCATGCAGGAGTGATTGGAAGCTCTGCCCCTCCGCGGGCCACTGGTCCTTTTCTCTAGCATTTGATTTTGAGTTAGGTTTAGATCTAGGGGTAGGGCTAGGGCTAGGGCTAGGGTTAGGGTTAGGGTGAGGGATAGGTTTATGGTAACGAATATAGTTAGAACTAGTGATACGGCTTGGGTGAGAATTAGAGTTAGGTATAGTAGTAGTCTTAGGATTAGGGTTAGAGTTAGGGCTAAATTTGGGTAGGATTAGGGCTAGGGTGAGGGCTAAATTTTGGCTAGGATTAGGGGTAAGTTTTGTGTTAGCATTAGGGCTAAATTAGGGCTAGGATGAGGGCTAGATTTAGGGTTATGGTTAGAGCTAAAATAGGGTTTAGGATTAGGGCTAGTGTTAGTGTTAGGGGTAGGGCTACATTAGCACAAGTATTAAGGCTAGGGTTAGTGTTATGGTTAGACTAAGGGGTTGGGCTAGAGTTAGGGTTAGCATTGGTGTTAAGGTTAAGTTTAGGGGAATGGGTGGGGTTATATATAGCTTTAGGCATAGGGTGAGTTTTAGAATTAGTATTAGGCCTAGGGTTATGTTTCACTTAAGGATTAAGGCTAGGTTTAGGGCTAGGTTAAGGGCTAGGGTTTCTTTTACGGTTATGGCTAGGACCAGGTCTAGGGCTAATATCAGGTCTAGGGTTAACATTAAAAATAATTTTATGGTTAGGTTATTGCTAGGTGTAGTGTAAGAGTTAGTTTTATGTTAAACATCAGCTTTAGGGCTAGAGTTATTATTAGGGTCAGGGTCTGGGTCAGGGTTAGCATTTGGTATAGCTAAAACTTTAGGGTGAAGGCTTGAATTAGCATTAGTGTTAGGTTTAGGATTAGGGTAATGGATAGAGTTTAGTTTAGGTTTCAGTTAAGATTTAGGGTAATGGATGAGTTAGGTTTAGCAATCGGGTTAGGGTTACCATTAGGGTTAGTGTTATGTTTAGTGTAATGGAAAAGTTTAGAGCTAGGTTTGGGGCTAGGTTATGGTTTGGATTAAGTCTAGAATTAGGGTTAGTTTTAGAGATAGGGCTAGGGTGTGATTTGGGTAAGTTTGAGGGTTAGAGTAAGTGTTAAGTTTAGGGCTAGGATTATGGTTAGTCTTAGCGCTAGGGTTAGGGTTAGGTTTGGGGATAGGGATAGGGATGTTTTTTCATGCTTCATCTTTGGGAATCTTTCACAAGGAAGAAACCAGAGTGCCCACATAGAACTGATTGAGTGTGTGCACATTTAAGCAGCGAGCACCAACCCTGTTTGATTTCAAGTTCCATTTCCATTTACCTGTATAGGTCAAAATGAAGGAAACCTTAAAATACAAACTGTTTCTTATAGCAAACCATTGAAGGGATAAGCCCCAAACCTGGTGAAAATAGTAAGGCTAGGTAAAAAACAAATTATGCCAAGTAACAAATGAATTTGAACAAAACTCACTCTAACTCTATCACTATATCTAACCCAACCCTAAACTAATTCTAACCTGTTTAGAGTACCCATGATCATAGAAGTCCCAAACTTGGGGAACTTAGAGGCAAAACTTAACACATGAATCTTCAGCAGTATCAATGAAATTTGATGAAAAATTCGGGAGTTATTTTAATACATTCATATTTCCCCTGTTTTTTTTTTTTTTTCTTAAAGTGCTCATGGATAAATTGTTTTTCATGCTTCACCTTAAGGTACTTTCAAAAAGAAAAACCAAAGAGTGCCCAGAGAGCTGAGTGAGTGTGTGAAGTTTCATGCAGCTAGCACAAACACTGTTTGATTTCCAGCTCCATTGCATTCACACCTATAGGCCCTAATGAAGTGAAACCTAAAAATTCGAACTGTTCCTGACACTGAACCATTGAACCTTGAAGGCCCAAACTGGGGGAGCCTACTAAGGCTAGGTGAAGGATGAATCCTATACAATGTCAAATTAATCCAACCAAAAATATTTGAAGCTGTTTCAATTCATGGGTATTCGGCTTGGTTCTAATGCACCCAGAGATAAAGCTTTTACTTTTTACTTAATCTTAGTGCTACTTCCATGGCAAACACCAGATTATGCTCACTGAAAATTGATGGAGGTTGTGAAGATTCAAGCAGCTAGCCCAAAACCTGGTTGATTTCCAGCTTCATTTCCAGTCACCCCAACATGGAAAAAAGAAGAGAAACATGAAAATTGAGACTGTTCCTGAAAGCAAACCCTTTATTTAGGAGGCCCAAATATTTGGAGTATAGTCAAAATAGGAAAAAGATGAATCATGGAGAGTATCATAGAAATTTGAAAACAAAACTAACTCTAACCATAACATTAGGTCTAATCCTAGTCCTAACACTAACCCTAACACTAACCTTAACTTGTTTAGAGTCCCTTTCATCCTAGAAGTCCCACTTTGCGGAGCCCCGTTGGGTAAGTGAACAGATGAATCTTTCACAATATCAAACAAGTCTGACCAAATAATTGGAGAGGTAGTTGAGTACATGCATATTTCCCTGTTTTCTCCTAAAGTGCTCTCACATAAAGTTGCTTTGCATGCTTCTGCTTAGGGCTACTTTTACAAGGAATAAACCAGAGAATGCCCATAGAGAACTGATTGAGTGTGTGAGGTTTGAAGTAGCTAGCACCAACCCTGTTGGATTTCCAGCTCCAATTCCATTACACGCATAGGTCAAAATGAAATGAAAACTTAAAATACAAACTGTTCAGGAGAGCAAACCCTTTACCCAAGAGTCCCGAACCTAGAGAATATAGTAATCCTAGGTAAAAGTTGATTCCTGCCCAGTATCAAGAAATTTGAACAAAACTAAATCTAACAAACACTAGCTGTAACCCTAGCCCTAATCTAATACTAAATCTAACCTAACCTGTTTAGAAAACCATTGATAAGAGTAGTCCCCAAGTAAAGAGCCCAGTGTAGCAAGCTAACAGATGAATCCTGTGCAGTATCAAAGAAATCTGACAAATAATTGGGTGAGGTATTTCATTAACTGCATATTTCCCTGTTTTCTCCTAATGTTCTCATGGATAAATTAGTTTTTCATGCTTCAGTTCCAGATACTTGCACAGGGTACAACAAGAGAGTGCCCACATAGAGCTGATTGAGTTTGTGAAGTTTCAAGAAGCTAGTACTAACTCTGTTTGATTTCCAGCTCCATTTTCATTCACGTCTATAGGACATAATAAAGTGAAACCTAAAAATTTAAACTCTTCCTGACAGTGAACTGCCAAATCCTGAAAACTCAAACGTAGGGATCCTACTAAGACTAGGAAAAGGATGAATCCTGTACAATATCAAAGTAATCCATGCAAAAAAATTGAAGCTTGTTCCTAAAGTGCTCACAGATAAAGTTGTTTCTTTCTAATGTAGCTTTGGGCTACTCCCAAAAGAAAAAAAAAAAAAAAAAAAAAAAGGAGAGAATGTGCCCTGAGAACTGTTTGAGTGTGTGAAGTTTCAAGCAGCTATCACAAACCCTGTTTGAGTCCAGCTCCATTTCCTTTCACCCCTATAGGTCAAATTGAGGTGAAAGATGAAAATTAAAACTACTCCCGAGAGATAATCCTTTTACTAGGAGGCCCAAACTTGGGGAGCATACTAAGAATAGAAAAAAGTTAAATCCTGCCCAGTATTCATAAAGTTGAAGAAAACTAACTCTAACCCTAACACTAGATCTAACCCTAACTCTAACCATAACCCTAATCCTAACCTGTTAAAAGAACTTTGGTCATAAAAGTTTTAACCTTGGGGAGACGAGTGGGGCAAGCTTACATATGAATCCTGCAAAGTATCAAATAAATCTGACCAAATAATTGGGGAAGGTACTTCAGTACAAGCATATTGCCCTCTTTTCTCCTAAAGTGCTCTTGGATAAAAATGTTTTGCATGCTTCAGATATTGTTACTTTTACAAGGAAGAAACCAGAGAGTGCCCACAGACAACTGATTGAGTATGTAAAGTTTCAACCAGCTAGCACCAACCCTCTGATTTCCAGCTCCATTCTCATTTACCCATATAGGTCAAAATGAAGTGAGATATTAAAAACAAACTATTCCCAACAGCAAACCATTGAACCAAGAAGGCCCCAAACTGAGGCACATAGTAAGGCTAGGTAAAAGATAAATCTTCCCAGTATCAAAGAAATTTGAACAAAACAAACTCTAAACCTAACACTAGCTCTAAAGCTAGCCCTAACCCTAACCATAACACTAACACTTACCTGTTTAGAGAACCATTGATCCTAAAAGTGCCAACCTTGGGGAGCCTAGTGGAGCAAGCTCAAAGACGAATACTGTGTAGTATCAAAAAATCTGATCAAATTATTGGGAGACATATTTCAGTACATACATGATTCTCTGTTTTCTCCTTAAGGGCTCTCAGATACAGTTTCTTTTGCATGCTTCATCCTTGGCCTACCTTCAAAAGAAAGAAACCAGAGAGTGCCCACTAAGAACTAATTGTGTGAAGTTTCAAGCACCTCCTGCGAACCCTGTTTGATTTTCAGCTCAATTTTCATTCACATCAATAAGCCATAATAAAGAGAAACCTTAAAATACAAAATGTTCCTGAGAGTGAACCATTGAACCAACAAGGTACAAATATGTGGAGCATAGTAAGGCTAAGTAAAAGATGAAACCTGCCCAGTATCATAGAAATTTCAAGAAATCTAGGGCTGCATGGGTGCTCTCGGCGCAGATGGAAGGCTGGGCTGCGGGTTCGCTCTCGGCTGAGACAGAAGTCTTGGCCACGGAGGCACTCTCTGCACACACAGAAGGCAGCACAGAACACAGAGGCTTTGCTTGCAGGTCACCAAAGGAGCTCTGGAAACAGCACAAGGTCACTCCAGAACCACCCACCTCACCAAACACCATACATGAGTAATAGATGGAATCCATCTTGCAAAACTCATCATCTATCAGTGGGCGTAGCTACCAGCTTGGTTCTGCAGCTTATCAGGTACCCGGTTTCCAACTCCCCTACCTCCAGCTGTGATAACTCAAGATTTTTCACACAGGCTTTTGGGGAGTGTAGCTATCAATGAGGAACAGCAACTGTACAGGCACCTGGTTTCCAATTCAGAGATTAAGAGTAGTGATGCTCCAGGTAGAAGCTCAAGCCCTCTCACCCTGGTGACCTCCACCATCCTGAGCACAGAGACTCAAGCTAGGAATAGACAACTCCACCTAATGCAAGAAAAGAAAAGAGAGATCTGAGAGACTTTTTTTTCTTTCTTACTTTTCTTTTCTTGCTCTTCTCATCCATTCTCCTCTACTCTTCCCATCTGGTCCTCACAACGTCAACATATGTGAAACCAAGAACTTTCCATGAAATTGGTCTTTAAGAACTGAATCACTAGAATTGTGTAATATAGAGGAATTGCATAGGCCCCACCTCACCACCTCTTTATTTTCTCTTATGTTCTTTCTCCCTCTCTTTCTTTATTCCTTGTTATATTTTCTTCCTTTTTCTTTCTCCTTCTATCCCACTTTCAGCCTCCTAACTTTTACTATTTATACATAGGGTAATTTAATGAATACAGATACAGAGTTTGAATTTATACCTTCTTCCCTAAATTCCTCCTGTCTATTTATTAGTGTTCTCCTCCAAATTTGCTAAGTTAGATTAATCACATACCCTCATTCCTTTCCCCCTTAACCTATCATCCTACCCCTGACCCTCAGTTCTCTATAAACCACCAGAAATGATATGCCTTTTTATGAAACTAATGACTATATTCTAAATAATAATTGAAGCCAACATCTGTAGAAACTGAGTCTAAATATAAATGTATTTATAATGGTTAGGCTTAGGCTTTGGGTTAGGGTTAGATTTATTGTTAGGTTTTGATCTATGGTTAGTGCTAGGGCTAAGGATAGCGCAAGGGTTAGGACTAATGTTTGGGTTCGGTTTAGGATTATGGTAAGGGATAGGGTTAGAACTAATGATAGGGATAGTATGAGAGTTCGAATTAGTCTTAGAGCTAGGATTAGGGTTAGGGTTACAGTTAGGGATAGGGCTAAATTAGGGCTAGTGTTAGTGTTAGGTTTAGGCCTTCAGTTAGGGTTGGAGTTAGAATTCCTTTTAGTGTAACGTATTGGGTTATAGCTAGTTTGAGGGCTAGGGCAAGGGTTTGTATTAGGGTTAGGACTAGGGTTAGTTTTAGTGTTATGATTAAAGCTAGGTTTAGGGCCTGGATGAGGGCTAATGTTTTTATTAAGTTTAGGTCTAGTATTAGGGCTAGGGCTAATGTCAGGTATAGGGTTACAGTTAGGGATAGATTTAGTGTTAGATTAGGTGTATACTAAGGGTCAGATTTAGAAGTGGGGTTATTACTAGGGTCTGGATCAAGGTGAGGGTTTGGCTTTGGTTAGGGTTTAGATTTAGGGCTTGAATTAACATTAGGGATTTGGGTTAAGGTAATGAAAGGGTTAGGTTTAGAGTTTAGGTGTGGTTTAGTGTAATGGATAGGGTTATGGTTAGGCCTAGGGTTAGCATAATTGTTATCATTAGGGTAATGGATAGGGTTAGACCTAAAATTAGGGGTAGGGTTATGTATAGGTTTAGGGCTTTTGTTTGTGTTAGGTGAGGGTTTAGGTTTGGTTTAGTGTAATGGATAACGTTAGGGTTAGACCTAGGTTTAGCATAATGAGTTATCATTAGGGTAATAGATAGGGTTAGACCTAAGATTAGGGTAGGGTTATGTATAGGATTAGGGCTATTTTTGGGTTAGGGTTAGATTCACCTTTAGTGTTAAAGCTAGGTTTAGTGGCTGAGGATGTGGCGCAAGAATTAGTGTGCTCAACTGGCATGTGCAGGGCACTGGGTTCGATTAGCAGCACCACATACCAATAAAATAAAGGTGTTGTGTCCACCGAAAACTAAAAAAATACATATTAAAAAACTAGGTTTAGGACTTGGATTGCAGCTAGATTTTGTATTAGGGTAAGGCTAGGTTTAAGGCTACAGCTAATGTACAAAGTAGTGTTATGATTAGAGTTAGTGATAGGGTCAGGGTTAGGGCTATGTCCAGTGTTAGGTTTAAATTTACGGTTATGATGATGTTTAGAACTAGGTTTAATATTAGGGTCAGAGTCAGAGTCCAGATTAGTTTTCAGGTTAGGGTTAGGACTAGAATTAGAGATAGGATTAGGGCTAGGTGTAGGGTTAGAGTTATGATTTGGTTTTGTTTTAGGGCTAGTTGTAGAGTTAGGGCTAGTTTTAGAATTAGGGCTAGTGTTAGTGTGAGTTTTAGGCTTAGGTTTAGGGTTAGATTGAGAGTTAGGTTTAGATCTAGGCTTTGAGCTAGGGGTAAGGATATGGCTAGGATTAGGGCTAAGTTTAGGGCTAGGTATATGGTAATGGTAAGGGATAGGGTTAGAACTAGATATAAGGATAGGGCGAGAGTTTGAGTTAGTTTTAGGGTTAGGGTTAGGGTTGAGTTACGAATAGGCTAAATTAGGACTTGGATTAAGACTAGGGTTAGTGTTAGGGTTAGGCCTAGTTTGAGGGCTAGGGTTAGTGTTAGGGTTAGGTTTAGGTTTAGGTTAAGGGATGGGTTATAGCTACTTTTAGCACAAGGGTGAGGATTAGAATTAGGGTTTGGTCATGGTTACATTTATGATTAAGACAAGGTTTATAGCTAGAATGTTGGCTCAGCTTTTTGTTAGGATTAGGACTAGGATTAGAGCAAGGGCTAATGTCAGGTCTAGGGTTACAGTTAGGGAGAGTTTTAGGGTTAAGTTTATAGCTAGGTCTATTGTAAGGGTCAGGTCTCTTGTTAGGGTCAGGTTTAGAGCTATGGATATTATTGGGGCAAGGGTCAGGGTTAGGGTTTTTATTAGATTAAGGTTTAGGGTTAAGGCTCGAGTTATCATTATGGTTAGGGATAGGTTAATGATAGTTTTAGGTTTAAAGTTCAGGTTAGGTGTAGGGTAATGGATAGGGTTAGGATTAAGTATAGGATTAGGGTTTGGCCTAGGATTAGCAGAAGTGTTAGGGTTATCATTAGGGTAATTTATAGTGTTAGAGCTAGTGATAGGGCTAGTGTTATGCTTAGCATTAGGTCTAGGGTAAAGCCTAGATTTAGGGTTAGTCTAAGTTTAGGGTTATGGTTAGGATTAGTGTTAAAGCTAAGGTAGGGCTTGGGTTAGTGCTAGGTTCTGCAATAGGTTAGGGCTATGGCAAATGTAAGAACTTTGTTATGATTAGGGCTAGTTTTAGGGATAAAGTTAGAGCTGAGTATAGTTTTAGGGTTAGGTTTAGGGTTAGGGTTATGTTTAGAGCTATAGTGTTAGTTTGAGTGTCAGTGTTCAGTTAAGGGTTATGGTTAATGGGAAAGCCAGAATTACGTCTAGGGTTAAGACTAGGGAAAGGTTAGTTTTTGGCTTTAGTGCTAGAGCTTTAGCTTTTTCTTTAGGTCTAGGGCTAGAGTTATGGATAGATTAGGATTAGGTTTAGGTCTAGGGCTAGTGTTAGGGTTAGGTTTAGGTATAAGGTTACCAATAGGGCTAATGTTAGGGTTCAGTATAGGATTAGGATCAGGTTTAGACCTATCATTTGTGTTAGTGTCAGAATAAGGGTCAGGATTAGGATTAGGGTTTGGGTTATGGTTAGAGCTAGAATGAGGGCTAGGGTTAGGACAACTAATAGGATTAGGTTTTGGGTTAGGTGAAGGAATTGATTTAGGATTAGAATTAGAATTAGGTTTAGGGTTGGTATAGGGAAAGGCATAGGGTTAGAGCTAGGGTTAGGACTAGGATTAGGGTTAAAGCTTGGTTTAGGGCTCGGATTAAGGCTAGTTTTGCATTAGGGTTATGGCTATGGTTAGAGCAATGCCTATTGTAAGAACTATGGTTTTTAGGGTTAGTTTTAGTGTTATGGTTAGGGGTTAAACCTCTGGTGTTAGGATTAGTTTTAAGGTTAGGGTGAAATATAGAGCTAGTGTTAGTGTTAGGTTAATAGTCAGGGTCAGATTTAGTTTTCAGGTTAGGGTTAGGACTCAAATTAATGCTAGGTTTACTGTAAGGGTTCAGTTTCATGTTAGGGTGGTGTTTAGAGCTATGGTGAGTGTTAGGATATGAGTCAGAGTTAGGGATAGTATTAAGGTTAAGATTAGGACTCGAATTAGGGCTTGAGTAAGGTCTAGGTTTAGTTTTAAGGTTTGGTTTAAGTTAAGGTTTAGGGTTATGGGTATTGCTTGGATTTGTTTTACTGCAAGGGTTAATGTTAGGGCTAGTTTTATGATTAGCGTTAGGGCTATTGTTAATATTAGGCTTAGGCTTAAGTTTAGGATTAGATTTAGAGTTAGGGTTACATCTAGGGTTAGGACTAGGAACAAGGATTTGGCAATGGTTATGACTAGGTTTAGGGCTAGGTTTAGTATTACAGTAATGGATAGGGTTAGATGTATGGATAGGGCTAGGGTGAGGGTTAGAGTTAGTCTTAAGGCTTGGGTTAGGGTTAGGGTTAGGGATAGGGTTAAATTAGGGCTAGGATTAGGGCTAAGATTAGTGTTCACCTTAGGCCTAGCATTAGGGTTAGGGTTTGGTTTAAGTTTAGGGTAAGGAATGGCATTATAGCTAGGTTTAGGGATAAGGTGAATGTTAGAATTAGGGTTAGGGCTATGGTTAGGGTTAGGGTAATGATTAAGGCTAGGTTTGGGGCTAGGATGAGGGCTATGCTTTATTTTAGTGTTAGGGCTAGGACTAATATCAGATCTAGGGTTACGGTTAAAGATAGTTTTAGGGTTAGGTTTAGGGTTAGGTCAGGTTTAGATCTAGGGTCAAGGTCTGGGTTAGAAGTTTGGGATAGGTTAAGGTTTAAAGTTAGGGCTCAAATTAGCATTATGGTTAGTGTTAGTGTAATTGTAATATGAGGTTAGGGTTTAGGTTTGGTTTAGAATAATGCATAGGTTTAGGATTAGGTATAGGGTTAGGATTAGCCTAGAGTTATGGTTATTGCAATGGATAGGGCTAGAGATAGGTTTAGGGCTAGGGTTATGGTTTTGATTAGGGCTAAGTTTAGGATTAGGGTTAGGGTTAAAGTTTGGGTTAGGGCTTGGATTAGGGCTAGGTTTTGGGTTAAGGTACTGCTAGGGTTAGGGGTAAGGCTAATGTAAGTACCAGGGTTACAATTGGGGTTAAATTAAGGGTTAGGGTTTGTGGTAGGTCTAGTGTTAGGTTTAGGATTAGGGTTACCATGAAATTTAGATAAGGGTTAGTATTATGGTAAGAGTCAGGGTCAGTTTTAGTTCTAGCTTTCAGCTTAAAACTGTGTTTAAAGCTAGGGTGACTGTTAGGATATCAGTCAGGGTCAGGGTTAGCTTTAAGGTTAGGGTTAGGACTTGAATTAGGGCTAGGTTTACTGTTAGAGTTTGGTTTAAGTTTAGGGTGGTCTTTAGAGCTAGGGTCAGTGATAGGATATGAGTCAGGGTCAGGCTAAGTTAGGGTAAGTACTCAAATTAAGGCTAGGGTTATGTCTAGGTGTGTAGTGTTAAGTTTGGTTTAAGTTAAGGTTTAGGGTTATGGCTGTTGCTCAGTTTTATTTTAGTCCTAGGTTTAGGGTTTGGGTTAGTTATAAGATTAGCATTAGGGTTAGGGCTAGTGTTAGTGTTAGGCTTAGGCTTTGGGTTAGGGTTAGATTTGGATTTAGTGTGATATCTAGGATTAGGGCTAGGTCTATCTATAGGGCAAGTGTTAAGGCTAGGGTTATGGTTACGGTAACAGATAGGTCTAGATCTAGGTCTAAGGCTATGGTGAGAATTAGAGTTAGTCTTAGTCCTAGGGTTTTGGTTAGTTTTATGGATAGGGCTAAGTTAGGGCTAGGATTAGGGCTAGAGTTAGTGTTCAGCTTAGGCCTAATGTTAGGGCTAGTGTTATAGTTAATTTTAGGGTAAGGTATGGTGTTATAGCTAGGTTTAGAGGTAGGGTGAGGGTTAGAATTAGGGTTAGGGCTAGGGTTAGGGTTAGGGTTATGATTAAGCCTAGGTTAAGGGCTAGGATGAGGGCTAGGTTTTGTTGTAGCGTTAGGTCTAGAATTAGGGCTAGGGATAATGTCAGGTCTAGTGTTACAGTTTGGGGTATATTTGGGGTTAGGTTTTTGTCTATGCCTAGTGTAAGTGTTAGGCTTTGGGTAAGGGTCAGGTTTAGAGCTAAGTGTATTTTTAGGGTCAGGATCAGTGTTAGGGTTTGTTTTAGGTTAAGGTTTGGGGATAGGGCTCAAATGAACATTAGGGTTAGTGTTAGGGTTATGGTAATTGATTGGGTTAGGTTTAGGTTTGAGGGTAGGTTTAGGGCTTGGAGAGCTTTAGGGTTAGCAAAAGGGTTACGGTTATGCCTAGGGTTACCATTAGGAAATGGTTTATCATAAGGATACTATATATGGTAGATCTATGGTTAGGGATTAGGGTTAGGTTAGGATTAGTGCTAGAGTTAGGTTAGGTTTTGGGTTAGGGCTAGTAAACCTAGTTTAGAGTAAGGTTTAGGGTTATATTTAGGGTAAAGTTTAGGTTTTGATCTAGGGTTGGGTCTAGGACGAGGGTTAGTTTTAGTTATGGTCAGGGTTAGGTTTAGGGTTAGGGCTAGGGATTTCATTAGTGATAGGATTAGGTTTAGAGTAATACATTGGGTTAAATGTAAGGATATCTTTATGGTTAAGATTAAGTTTAGGTTTAAGTTTATTATAGGGCTAGGTTTACTGTTGGTTTTAGGGTAAGAGTTAGGGTTTGAGTTAGGGTTAAGGCTATGGCAAGGTTTAGGTTTAGGTTTAGGTCTAGGGTTAGGCTTATGGTTAGGATTAGGGTTTAGATAGGGTTATGGATAAGGTGATCATTAGGGTTAGGGTTAGAGTTAGGGTAATGGCTAGGGTTAGAGCTAGTGTTAGGTCTAGAGTTAAGGTTAGGATTAGGGCTACGGTTAGGGTTATGGTTAGGTATAGTGCTAGGGTTATGTTTAGGCTAAGGTTTAGGTTTTGAGCTAGGGTTAGTCTAAGGTGAGGTTTAGGGTTAGGGTTAGGGTTAGGACTAGGGTTAGGGTTAGGGTGAAGGTTATGTTTAGGGTAGGTTAAGGCTTCAATTAGGGTTAGGGTTATTTAAATTTTGTGTTAGGTTTATGCCTAGGATTAGTGCTGTATGTAATGTAATTTCTATGGTTCTAATTAGAGCTAATTTTAGGGTTAAGATGATGGCTAGGTCTAGTGTTAGTTTTAGATTTTGGGTTAAGGTCAGGTTTAGAGCTAGGTTTAATGTTAGTTTCAGGGCCAGTGTTCAGGTTAAAATTAGGGTTAGGGTGAAATCCAGAATAGAACTAGGGTTGGGTCTAGTGGTAGTGTTAGTGTTTTGTTTAGGTTAAGGGTTATTGTTAGGGCTAGCACTAAATTTTTGTTTAGGTCTAGGGCTAGAGTAAAGATAGATTGATGATTAGGTTTAGGTATTGGGCTAGTGTTAGGTTTAGGTTTAGGTATAAGTTTACTGGTAGGGCAGTTTCAGGTTTCCGTTTCTATTTAGGGTCATATTTAGACCTATAATTTGATTCAGGGTCAGAATAAGGGTGAAGGTTAGGGTGAGGTTTTAGGTTAGGATTAGATCTGGAATAAGGGCTGGTTTTAGGACTAGTAATAGGGTTATTGTTTGGGTTTGGCTAAGGATTAGGATTAGGACTAGAGTTAGCATTATAAATAGCGTATGGCTTTGGGTAATGGATCAAATTAGATCTAGGGTTAGGGCTAGGATTAGGGTAGGTTTAGGGCTAGTTTTAGGGTTAGGGTTAGGGTTAAATCTAATATTAGGGCTCGGATTAGGGCTATTTTGTGTTAGAGCTAGGGCTAGGGTTTGGCTAAGGCCAATGTACGAACTAGAGTTATGATTAGGGTTAGTTTTAGGGTTAGGGTTTCAGCTAGGTCTAGTGTTAGCATTAGTTTTAGGGTAGGGTGATATTTAGAGCTAGGTTTGTGTTTGGATATGAGTCAGAGTGAGTGTTAGTTTTAGGCCTAGGACTCGAATTAGAGCTTGGGTTATGGGTAGTTATGGGTTAGGGTTTGGTTTAGGTTAAGTATAGGGTTCAAACAATGGCTCAGTTTTATTTTAGGGCTAGGGCTTGGATTAGGGCTAGTTTTAGGAATAGCAATAGTGTTAGAGCTAGTTGTAGAATGAGGTTTAGGCTTAATATTAGGGTTAGATTTAGAGTTATGGTTATATCTAGGGTTAGAGCTATGGCTAGCGTTAGGACTCAGGTTAGGGCTATTGTGAGGGTTACAGTAACGAATAGGGTTATAAATAGAAATAGGGCTAGGATGTGAGTTAGAGTTAGTCTTAGGGCTAGGGTAAAGTATAGGATTAAGGTTAGGGTTCAAATAGGGCTATGGCTAGGGTTAGGGCTTGTTTTCAATTTAGAATTAGAGTTAGAGCTAGTGTTAGAGTGAGGTTTAGGTTTAGAATTAGGGATAGATTTAGAGTTTGTGTTAGTTTTAGGTTTAGGACTATGGCTAGATTTAGGACTAAGTTTAGGGCTAGTGTTAGGGTTAGGCAATAGATAAGTTTGGTACTAGAAATTAGTCTGGGGCTAGAGTTAGGGTTAGTCTTAGGGCTAGGGTTAGAGTTGGAGTTACAGTTAGCAATAAATTAGGGTAAGATTTGAGCTATGGTTAGTGTTAGGATTAGGCATACAGTTAGGGCTAGGGTTAGTGTTAGTGGTAGTGTTAGGGTTAGGGTTATGGATAGGGGAAAGGATGTGGTTATACCTAGGTTCAGAACTAGGGCAAGGGTTGAAATTAGGTTTGCTGCTATGGTTAGTGTTTGGGTTAGGATTAAGGCTAGGTTTAGGACTAGGATGAGGGCTCGGGTTTGTGTAAGGTTTATGACAAGAATAAGGTAGAGTGCTAATGTCAGTTCTAGGGTTGCAGTTAGGGATACTGTTAGGGTTAGTTTTATGGCTAGATCTAGTTTAAGGGTTATGTTTAGGGTAAGGGTCAATTTAGAGCTAGGTGTGATATTAGAGTCAGTGTCTTGCTCAGAGTTTGGGTTAGGTTTTGGTTTATTTTTAGGGCTCGAATTAGCATTAGAGTTAGGTTTAGAGTTAAGGCTTCAGTAATTTATAGGATTAGGTTTAGTGTTAATTTTAGGTTTAGGTAAGGATAAGGTTAGTATTAGCAATAGGTTTGGGGTTAGGCCTAAATGGATAGAGTTAGATTTAGGTTTAGGACTAGGGTTAGAGTTTGGTTTAGCGTAATTGTTAGGGTTTGTGCTAGGATTAGGACTATGGCAAATGTTAGGTTTGCGGTTAGGTATAAATTAAAGGTTAGTGTAGGTTTAGAGTTAGGACTAGGATTAAGTTTATAGTTAGAGTTAGAGTAAGTTTAGGGTTAGGGCTAGTGTTATCATGATGTTTATAATTAGGGTTAGGGTAATGGGTGGGGTTAGAGCTATGGTTAGAGCTCTGTTTGGGTTAGGCTTATGTTTACGGTAATGGATAGGTTTAGGTTTAGGGTTATGGTTAGGATTAGGGCTAGGGTTAGGTTTAGGTCTAAGGTTAGTGTTACGTTAGGTTTAAGGTAAGTGTTAGGGTTTGAGCTATGGTTAGGGCTAAGTTGATGGTTTGGTTTAGTGTCAGGTCTAGGTTTAGGATTAGGGTTAACTTAAAGGCTAGGTTTATCATTAGGGTTAGGGTTATGTTTAGGGTAATGGATAGGGTTAGACCTAGAGTTAGGGCTAGGATTATGGTTAGGATTAAGTCTAGGATTAGGTTTAGGTTTATGGCCAGATTTAGGGTTAGGTTTACGTTTAGGGTAATGGTTAGAGCTAAGGTTAGTGTTAGGGTTAAAACAAGGTGTAGGGCTCAGTTTAGGGATAGATTTTGGATTAGGTTAAGGCTACGGCTAATGTAAAAATAAGAATTATGATTAGGGCTACTTTTAGGGTTACAGTTAGGGCTAGCACTAGTTTTAGTTTTACATGTACTTTTAGGGCGATTTTAGAGCTAGGGTTAGTTTAAGGTCAGAGTCAGGCTCAAGGTTAGTATTAGGGTTAGGTTAGGACTGGAATTAGGGCTAAGGTTAGGGCTAGGTATAGGGTTAGATTTGGGTTTAGATTAAGTGTTAGGGCTAGGGCTATGGCTTGGTTTTGTTTTAGGGCTTGAACTAGATTAGGGCTAGTTTTAGGATTAGTGTTAGTGTTAGAGCTAGTGTTAGTGTGAGATTTAGGCTTAGGGTTAGGGTTGGACTTAGAGTTATGGTTAGTTCTAGGGTTAGGGCTAGGGCTAGTGTTAGAGCTAAGGTTAGGGCAAGTGTTAGGGTTATGGTAAGGGATAGGGTTAGATCTAGGAATAGGGCTAGGGCAAGAGTTAATGTTAGTGTTAGTGCTAGTGGTGGGATTAGGGATAAATTAGTGCTAGGATCAGGTCTAGGATTAGTGTAAGGGTTAAGTCAAGAGTTAGAACTAGGGTTAGATTTGGGGGAAGGGTTGATGTTATAGCAAGGTTCAGAACTAGGGCGAGGGATAAAATTAGGGATAAGGCTAGAGTTCGGGTTCAGGTTAGTATCAAGGCTAGGTTTAGGGCTAGGATGAGGGCTAGAGTTTGTGTTAGGGTTATGGCAACAATTGGGGCTAGAGCTAATATCAGGTCTACGGTTAAGGTTAGGGATAGTTTTGGGGTAAGATTTGAGGCGAGTTCTTTTCAGAGTTAGGTTTAGGGTGAGGTTCAAGTTGAAAGCTAGCAGTATTATAATAGAGTCAGTTTTTGGATTTGGGTTAGGTTGAGGTTTAAGGTTATGGCTCAAATTAGTATTATGTTTGAGTTAGGATTAGGGTAACGGATAAGGTTATGTTTAGGTTTCAGGTTTGTTTTAGGGCTCAGGTTAGATTTAAGGTAATGGATAGGGTTATGGTAAGGCCTAGGGTTAGCATTATGTTTATGGTTATGATTAGGGTAATGGAAGGGTATAGAGCTAGGGTTACAGCTAGGGTTATGTGTAGGATTAGGGCTAGAGTTAAGGTTAGGGTTAGGCTTATCATTTTCTTAAGGTTAGGTTAAGGGAAAGGGTCAGGGATTGAGTAAGTGTTAGGGCTAGTTTGAGGCTTCAGGGATAGAGTTAGGGTTAGGGTTAGGGTCAGGGCTCAGTTTAGCATTAGGTTTAGGGTTATGGTTAGGGTAATGAATAGAGTTAGAGCTAGGATTTGCAATATGGTTACAGTTAGGATTAGGGCTAGGATTGGGGTTAGGTTTTGGGCTAGGTTTATGTTTAGGGTAAGGGCTAAGATTTCAGCTATTGTTAGTGATAGGGCTAGGTCGAGGATTAGGTTCAGCCTTACATCTAGGGACAGAATTATGGTAGGTTTAGGGTTAGGGTTAAGGTTAGGGCTAGGGTTATCATTAGGGCTAGGATAATGATTAGGGTAATGGATATGGTTAGATGTAGGTTTAGGTTTAGGATTAGATTTAGTTTTAGGGTTAATGCTAAGGCTATGGTTATGTTTATGTTTATGGTACGGGTTAGGTTTTGAGCTAGGGTGAGGGCTATGGCGAGTGTTACTTTTAGGGTTAGGTCTATTGTTAGTTTTCAGGTTAGGGTTAGGGTTACGTTTAGGGTTAAGGCTAGGGTTATCAATACAGTTAGGTGTAGGGTTAGGAAAGTTTAGGTTTAGAGCTAGGTTTAGGGATAGGGTTAACTTCAGTGTTAGGGTTAGGGTTAGGGTTTAGAGTAAGGCAATTGTCTAAGTGTATATTTATGGTAAGGGTTAGGCTTTGAGTAAGGTTTAAGACTAAGCCTAGGGTTAGGTTTAGGGTTAGGATTAGGGCTAGGTTTAGGGTTGGGGTTACACTTAGGGCTAGATTTAGGCCTAGAATTTGCTCTAGGTTTTGTGTTAGGTTAAGGCATAGAGTTAGGGCTATGGTTAATATAAGAGCTAGGATTATGATTAGGGCTAGTTGCAGGCTTAAGGTTATGGCTATGTCTAGTGTTAGGTTCAGGTTTTTGGTTAGGGTCAGGTTTGGAGATAGGTTTAGTGTTAAAGGCAGGGTCACTGTTCAGGTTACAGTTAGAGCTAAGGTTACAGCCAGAATTGGGCTTGGGTTTATGTCTAGGGGTAGGTTTAGTCTTTGTTTTAAGTTAAGGGTTATTGTTAGGGCTAAGGCTAGGTTTTTGTTTAGGTCTAGAGCTAGAGTTAAGTCTAACCCAAACTCTAACGCTAACCCTCTCTTTAGACCTAACCCTAGTTCAAAGCCTAACGCTTACACTAAACATAACCCTAGCCCTATCCTAAATCCTAATCCTAACCCTAGCCCTAATCCTAACCTAAACCTAGTCCGGAATTTAGCTGTAACCATATCCATTACCCTATCCCTAATCCTATCCCTAATTAAAATCCTATCCCTAACACTAAACCTAACTATAACCATAATCTTCAACTTAGAACTAAACTTAAACCTAACCCTTACACTAGACCTAACCCTAGCTCAAACCCTAACCCTTATCCTAACCTAACCATAACCTTAACCCTAAACTAACACTTACCCTAACCCTAACACTTACCCTAAAACAAACCCTAGCCCTAACTCTAAACCTAACCCTAATCCTAGACTTAATCCCAACCATAACCTAGCCCTAGTTGACCTTTAACCTAAACCTAACCCTTACAATAGAACTAGCCATAACCTAACCCTAAAACTATCCTTAACCTTAACCCTAGACCTGATATTATCCCTAGCCCGAGACTTAGCCGTAAATCTATCAGAATACCTAACCCATATTCTAGCCCTAATCCTAGCCTTAATCCTAAACTGAACCATAACTCGAGGCCTAATCCTAATTCTAACCCTCACCCTAGCCCTAAACCTAGCTATAACCCACTCATTCCCCTAAACTTAACCCTAACCCCAGTGATAACCCTAACCCTAGCCGAATCCCTAGGCTTAAACCTAACACTAACCCAGGTTCTAATCCAAGCCCTAATTTAGCAGTAACCCTAACCCTCACCCTAAGCCTACTCCTCAGAAGAAATCTAATTCTTACCCTAGACTTATCCCTAGTTCTAACCATATTCCTTATCATAACCCTAACCCTAGCCCTAACCCTAGCATGAGCCCTAACTTTGGATCAACCCTAACTCTAAATCAAAACCTAACCCTATGCCTAAACTTCATCTAAAACTAGCCCTAACACTGATGCTAATCCAAAATCTAGCCTTAACCTAAGCCCTATCCCTAAAACAAAACTGAGCCATAGCCCTAACCGTAACCCTTAACCTAAATCAAAACCTAACCCTACACCTAGCACTAACTTTAGCCCTAATTCGAGTCCTAAACCTAACACTAAATCTAACCCTGAACCTTACATTGACCCTAAATATAAACCTTGCTCAAAAAATCACCCTAACCCTAACCTTAAAACTGGCACAAATTGTAACATTAGTTCATAGATTAGCCATAGCCCTAACCCTAGCCCTAACCAAAACCAAAACTTAGCGCTTATTTGAGAATTAACCCTAGTTTTGGACCTAACCCTAACCCTAACCCTAGCCCTAATCCTAACCGTAACTGTAGCCTTAGTCCTAAATTTACTCAATGCCTAACTCTTGCAGTAAATATAAATTTAGACTTCTCCATAACTCTAACTCTAACCGTATCCCTAACCCTAAACTTAACCCTATCCTTAAACCTAGCTCCGAACATACATATTACCGTAACCCTAAACCTAACCCTATTGATAAACCTAGCCATAACTCTAACCCTAACCCTAACCCTAACCAGAAAACTAACCCTAGACCTAACACTAAACCTAACACTTACCATATCTCTGACTCTAGATCAAACCCTAACCTAGCTTAAACCCTAATCCTTATGGTAAACAAATCCTAGCCCACACTCAATCTAGACCTAACACTGACTAAATCCATGAGCCTTACACTTAACCTAACGGTAAGAAAAAACTAAGCTTAACATTAACCCTAACCCTAATACTAAACTTAACCCTTGACCTAAACCTACACTTAACCCTAGCCTTAGCACTAACACTAACATAAACCCTAATCCGTATCCTAATCTTAACAACCCTAACCCTAGCCTTGACCATAACCCTAAACCTAACGCTAGCCCTAATCCTAAAAATAATCCTAGCCCTATCCATAGCTCTAAATCGATCAATTACCCAAGCAATAACCATAAACCTAATGCGAACACTAGGCCTAACCCTAACCCTACCCATTTAACTAAACCTAACGTGAACCCTAAACCTAACCTGAAGCCAAAACATAATCCTATCTCTTACACTAACCATAACCCTAACCCTAATGCTAATTTGAGCGTAAACCCTAAAGTTCAACCTAATCCAAGCCCAAAACCTGACCTGACCATTATAATACCCTTAGGTCTAAACCTGAACCTTACCCTAAACCTACCTCTGAATATAGACCTAGCCATAAACCTTACCCTAAAACTATCCCTAACCATAACCCTAGACCTGATATTAGCCTTAGCCCTAATTTTTGCCAGAAACCTAACACAAATGCTAGCCCTCATTCTAGCCCTAAACATAGTCTAGATCCTAACCGGAACCCTAACTCTAGCCCTATCCCTAATTTTATCCCAAGCCTTATATATGAACCTAGATATAACCTCAACCCTTTCCCTAAATCTAACCCTAACTCTAACCCTAGATTTAACCCTTACACTAATCCTAGACCTGATCCTAGCCATAATTTAGCCCTAACCCTAATCCTAACACTAGGGCTATGGCTTGTTTTAGGGTTATGGAAAGAATTAGGGCTAGGGCTAGTGTCAGATCTAGGGTTACGGTTAAGGATAGATTGAGGAATAGATTTATGGCTAGGTCTAGGATAAGGGTTGGATTTAGAGCTGGGGGTATGATTAGGGTTAGAATCAGGTTACAGTTTTGGTTTAGATTACGGTTTAGGATTAAGGCTCAAATTAGCATTAGGGTTAGGGATATGGTATGATAGGGTTAGGTTTTGGGTTCAGGTTAGGTGTAGGGTAATAGATAGGTTTAGAGTTATTGAATGTGTTAGGTTTAGCCTAGGGTTAGCATTAGAGTAACGGTTATGTTTAGGGTAATGGAGAGGGTTAGAACTAGGGTTAGGGCAAGGATTATGGTTAGTATTAGGGCTTGAGGTAGGGTTAGGGTTAGGCCAAGGGATATCATTAGGTTTAGGTTTAGTGTACGGTTTAGGGTTTGAGCTAGTTTTAGCACTAGGGCGAACATTAGGTTTAGTGTTAGGCCTAGTTTTTAGTTACGGTTAGGCTCAAGGTTAGTGTTAGGATTAGGGCTAGGGTTATCATTAGTTTTAGGGTATTGGAAAGGGTTTGATGTCGGATTACGATTAAGGTTAGTATTAGGTTTCGGCTTAAGGGTAGTGTTATGGATAGTTGTAGGGTTAGGTTTAGTGTAATGGTTAGGGTTTGAGCTAGGGTTAGGTCTATGACAAGGTTGAGGTTTATGGCTATGTGTAGGGTTAGGGTTAGCGTAGATTTAGGGTTAGGGCTAGATTTATCATTAGGGTTGGGTTTAGGGTTAGGATAATGGGTAGGGTTAGAGCTAGAGTTATGTCTAGGGTTAAGGTTAGGATTAGGGCTAGGGTTAAGGTTAAGGTTAGGTTTAGGCCAAGGGTTAGTGTTAGCATTAGGTAATATTTAAGGGTTAGGGATTGAGCTGAGATTTGCACTAAAACGAGGTTTAGGGTTAGAGTCAGGGTTAGGGTTTGGGCTAGGGTTAACATTAGGGTTAGGGTTATGGTTAGGGTGATGTAGAGAGTTAGAGGTAGGCTTTGGCTTATGGTTATGGCTAGTTTTAGCATTAGTGATATGGCTAGGTCTAGTTTCGGGTTAGCTTTTCGGTTAGAAAAAGGTTTCGAGCTAGAGTTTGTGTTAGGGTAAGGGTCAGTGTTTGGGTTAGGGTTAGGTTTATGATTAGGTCCAGCATTAGGACTAGGGTTAGGTCTAGGGGTAGAGTTAGTGTTTGGGTTAGATTAAGGGTTATTTTTAGGGCTAGGGCTAGGTTTTTGTTTAGGGCTAGGGCTAGAGTTAAGGCTAGATTTGGTGTTAGGATGAGGGCTAGGGCTTTTTTTAAGTTTAGGGCAGATTTTAGGGTTAGGGATAATGTCAGGTAATGGCTAGGGTTAGTTATAGGGTTAGTTTCATGGCTAGGTCTTGTATAAGGGTTAGGTTTAAGGTAAGGGTCAAGTTTAGAATTAGGTGTTCTTTTTAAGGTCAGCTTCAGGTTTTGGTAATGGGTTAGGTTAAGTTTTAGGGTTAGGGCTCAAATTAGGCTTTGGAATAGAGTTAGATTTAGGGCAATGGATAGGTTTAAGTTTAGGATTCAGGTTAAGATTAGGAAAATGGGTATGGTTAGGGTTAGTAATAGGGTTAGGTTTACGCCTAGGGTAAGCATTTGTGTTATGTTTATTGTTAGGGTAATGCATAGCATTAGAGCTAGGGTTAGGGCTCGCGTTTTGGTTAAAATTAGGGCTAGAGTTAGGGTTAGGGTTAGGGCTAGGGCTAAGGTTAGTGTTTGTGTTAGGTTTAGGATATAGGTTAGGTTTTGAGCTAGGGTTAGTGCTAGGGTGAGAGTTAGGTTTAGTGTTATGTCTAGGGTTAGATTTACAGTTAAGGTTAGGTTTAGAGTTAGGGTTAGGACTAAGGTTACTTTTAGAGTTAGGTTAATGGATAGGGTTAAGTGTCCAGTTAGGGTTAGGGGTAGTTTTAGGTTTAGGGTTAGTGTTAGGGTTTGGGCTAGGGTTAGTTACAGTGTAGTTTAGGATTTGATCTAGGGTTAGTTCTATGATGAGGGTTAGGTTTAGGGTTAGGTCTAGGATTAGGTTTACAGTTAGAGCTAGAGCTAGGGTTATCATTAGGTTTAGGGTTAGGTTTATTGTAATGGATAATTTTAGAGATAGTATTAGGGCTAGTATTAACATTATGATTAGGGCTAGGGTTAGCGTTAGGTTTAGGGCTAGGGCTAGGGTTATGTTTAGAGTTAGGGTTAGGGTTTTAGCTAGGTTTAGGTCTAAGATGAGGGTTAGGATTAGCATGAGGGATACGATGGGTTATGCTTAGGGCTAGGTTTAGGCCTAGGATTAGGGCTAGATTTTGTGTTAGGTTTGGAGCTATGGTTAGGGCTATGGGTATATAAGGACTAGGGTTATGGCTAGGTCTAGTGTTAGGTTGACGTTTTGGTTAGGGTCATTTTTAAAGCTAAGTTAGTGTTAGTGTCATGGTCTGTATTGGGATTAGGATTAGGGTTAGGGATAGAGTCTAAATTAGGATTGGTTAGGTGTAGATGTAGGGTTAGTGTTTGGGTTAGGTTAAGGGTTATCATTAGGGCCAGGGCTAGGTTTTTGTTTCAGACTTGGGTGAGAGATATAGCTAGATTTAAGATTAGGTATATGTCTAGGGCTAGTGTTAGTGTTAGGTTTAGGTATAGGTTTACAGAGAGGGCTAATGTTAGAGTATGGTTTATGGTTAGGGTCAGGGTTAGGGTGAGTGTTTGGGTTATGGTTATAACTAGAATGATGGCTAGGATTTGGACTAGTAATAAAGTTAGTATTTGTGTTAGGCTAAGGATTAGGGTTAGGACTAGGGTTAGCATTAAGTTTAGGGTTTGGCTTAGGGTAAGTGATAAGATTAGTGCTAGGGTTAAGGTTAGGGTTAGGGCTAGTGTTAGGTTTAGGTTTAGGTATAGGTTTATTGCTAGTGCTAGTTTTAGGGTTCGATATAAGGTTAGGGTCAGGATTAGACATATGGTTACCGTTAGGGTAAAAATAAGTGTCAGGTTTGGGTTATGGTTAGAGCTAGAATGAGGGCTAAGGTTAGGAATACTAATAGGATTAGGGTTTGGATTAAAGTAAGGATTAGGGTTAAGAATAGTGTTATCATTAGGGTTAGGGTTAACTTAGGGTAAGGGATAGGGTTAGAGCTAGGGTTAGGGCTATGTTTAGGGTTAGGGTTAGGGCTAGTGTTAGAATTAGTGTAAGGGTTAAAGCTAAGGTTAGGTCTCAGTTCAGAGCTAGGTTTTGGTTAGAGTTAGGGCTAGGTTTAAAGTTACAGCCAATGTATGGATTAGGGTTACAATTTGGGCTAGTTATAGGATTGGGGTTAGGACTAGGTCTAGTATTAGGTTAAACTAACTGGAAAACTGACCCTAGACATAATTCTAAATTTAACACTTGCCATAGCCTTAAACCTAACTCAAACCCTAAACCTAACCGTAAACCTAAACATAACCATAGCCCTAATCCTAACTCTAAACAAAATCTAACCCTAACCCTAACCCTATATCTAACCATATCCATTACCCTAACCCTAAACCTAACCTTAATGATAAAACTAGCCCTAACCGTAACCCTAAGACTAACTCTACCATAATCCTATCCCTAGAACTAACCCTAAAACTAACTCTCACCCTAGCCATAACCCTAGCTCAAAACCGACCCTTACACTAACCATAACCCTAAACGTAACCCTAGTTCTAAACCTAACACTAACCATAACTCAAGACCTATTCTTAACCTTAAACCTAGTTCTAACCTAAGCTCTAATACAACCCACTACCATTACCATAACCCTTACCCTAATGCTAACCCTAAAACTAAACCTAACCCTATTGCTAATGCTAACCCTATCAATTACCCAAACCTAACCTGAACCCTAAATTAAACCCTATCATTACCCTAACTCTAACACTAATGCTAATTCAAGCCCTAAACCTAAATCTTAACTTAAACAAAACCTTAACCTTGACCCTAACCTTAAATTTTTCCCTAGCTCTAAACCTGACCCTTACATTAAGCCTAAACCTTACACTAGATGTAGACCTAATCTTAACCCTAAAATTATCTTTAACCATAACCCTAGACCTGATATTAGACCTAGTGCTAATTTTAGCCCTATACCTCCCAAAACAAAACAAAACAAACAAACAAAAAAACAAAAAAACACTAGCCCTCATCCTAGCCCTAAACCAAGCCTTAATCATAACCCTAATTCTTCATCTAGTACTATCCCTATTCTAAACGTAACCCTACCTCTAAACCTAGCTATAATGCCATCCTTTATCCTAAACATAAACCTAACCATAACCCTATCACTAGGCCTAAACTGAACACTAACTCTAGCTCTAATACTGGCCTTAACTTAACCCCTATTCAAACATATCCCTAATCTTAGCCCTAAGAAAAACTCTAACTCTCACACTAGCCCTATTCCTAGTTCTAACCCTATCCCTGACCGTAACTCTAAACCTAGACCTAACCCTAGCCCTAACCCTTGCGCTATCCTTAGTCCTGGCCTAACCATAGATCTAAGCCTAACTCTAAATATAACCATAATCATAAGCCTAAGCCTAACACTAACAGTACACCTAACCCTAATACTCATCATAAAACTAGTGCTAACCCTAACCCTGGAACTAAAACAAAACCGAGCAATAGACCTAACCTTAACCTTAACTTAAAACAAACCCTAAATTACACCTAGAACAAATCCTAGCCCTAATTCGAGTCCTAAGCCTAATCTTAAATCTAACCCTTATCCTGACTTATACCCTAACACTCACCCTGGCTCTGAAACACCACACTTACCTTAAACCAAACCCTAACAGTAAATCTAGCCCTAATTTGAGTCCTCATCCTAAAACTAACCCCATTTCTGACTCCTACCTAACAATAACGCTAGCTCTAAATTCATCCTAACATTAAACCTAACCATAAACACTAATCTTAAACACTAACTCTAAATCTACCTAAATTGTAACCCTGATTCTTACATTATTCATTGCCCTAACCCTAGCCCTAATGCTAACCCAAAAACTAGCCATAATCTGAGCCCTAAAGTTAGCTTTAACACTAACCCTAATCCTAACCCTACCCCTAACACTAGCTCTAACACTATCCCCAAACCTAAGCAAAACCCTAACCCTAATGGTAACCCTAGACCAATCCCTAATACTTAGGCAAATCAAAACTGTAACCCTATTAATATTGCTAACCTAGCACTCATTCTAGCTCTAACCTATCCCAAACCCTAACCCTAAACCTGACCCTTATTCTGACCATAACATTAACCCTAGGTATAAACCTGATTTTAATACTAGACCAAACCTTAACACTATCCCTACCAGTAAACTTATACTAAACCTGACTCTACCACTAGCCATAGACCTAAACCTAATCCTAAATGTAGCCTCTAGCCCAAGACCTAAACAAAAACCTAGCCCTAGCCCTAACAATAACCCTTAACATAATGCAAAGTCTAACCCTACCCCTAGACATAAACCTAGTCCTAATTCTAGCGCTAAATCTAGTCTTGATCCTAAACGGAACCCTAAATCTAGCCCTATCCCTAATTTTATCCCACCCCTATATCTGAACCTAGATATAACCCCAACCCTTCCCCTAAATCTAACCCTAACTCAAACCCTAGATTTAACCCTTACACTAATCCTAGACCTGATCCTAGCCCTAATTTAGCTCTAACCCTAATCTAACACTAGCACTAATACTAACCCTAATGATCACCCTAGCCCTATTCCTAGTTCTAACCCTATTCCTTACCATAACCCTAACACTTGCTCTACCCTTAGCCCTAAACCTAGCCCTACCACTAACACTAGATCTAACCATAACTCTCAATCTAACCCCAACCCTAAACCTAAACCTCACACTAAATCTGGCCCTAACACTAATTCTAATCCTAAAACTAGCCCTAACCTAGTCCTAGCCTTAAAACATTGAGCTATAGCCCTAACTCTAACCCTTAACCTAAACCAAAACCTAACTCACACCTAGCCATAACCCTAGCCCTAATTCAAGTCCTACCCTAACCCTAAGACTAACCTTGACCCTGACTCTGACCCTAACACTGACTATAGCTCTCAGATCACCCTAAAATTATACCAAACCCTGAAACTAAACCTACCCGTAACCCTAACCCTAAAAGTAGCCCTAATCACAACCCTAGTTCTTATGTTAGTCATAGCCCTAATCCTAGCCCTAACCTAGGGTCAGTGTTAGGGCTAGGTCTAACATAGGGCTAGGCCTAACCCAAAACCTAGCACTTATCTGAGCCCTATACATGTTTTAATCCTAACCCTAACCAGAGCCCTAAACATTACCCTAAACCCAACCCTAACATTAAAACTTGCCCTAAACCTAAACCTAAACCTAGCCTTAATTCTAACCATAATCCTAGCCGTAACCCTAGCTCTAACCCTATCCATTACCCTAACCATAACCCTAACCCTAATGCTAATTTTAGGATAACCCTAACTCTATCTCTAACCCTAACTTGTCCATTATCCTAAACCTAACCTGAAACATAAACCTAAACATAAACATTACCCTAACATTTAAACTAACCCTAATGCTAATGAAAGCCCTGATCCTAAACTTAACCTAACTCAAACATTAATCATGACTGTAACCCTAATAATAACCCTATCTCTAAACCTGACTCTTACCCTCAACCTAAACCTTACACTAGAACTAGCCATGCACCTAACCCTAAAACTAACCCTAAACATAAAGCTAGACCTGACATTAGCCCTAGCACTAATTCTAACACTAACCCTAACACAAAACCAAACCCTAATCCTAGCCCTAAACCTAGCCTTCATACCAACCCTAACCCTAACCCTAGCCATAACCCTATTTTGTACCTCGCCCTAAACCTAGCTATAATATCATACCTTACACTAATCCTAACCCTAACCCTAGCCCTAAACGTAGGCCTAGCCCTAACACTAACCCTAGTGCTGATCTTAGCACAAATTTAGTCCTAAACCTAAGCCTAAGTGTAACCCTAACCCTAACTCTCACCCTAGCACTAACCCTAGTTCTAAGTCTATCCCTTACCATAACACAAACCATAGACCAAAACCTAGCCCCAAACCCACTCCTACTTTCGCACTAGACCTATACCTAGACCTAACCCTAACCTCAATCAAACGCTAATCCTAAGTCTAATCCTCACCCTAACACTAGCCCTAACCCTATTGCTAATTGGAAAACTAGACTAACCCTAGTCCTAGCACTCAAACAAAACCGAGTCATAGGCTTAACACTAATTCTTAACCTAAACTAAAACTTAAGCTTATACCTAGCCATAACCCTTGCCCTAATTTGAGTCCTAACCCTAACTCTAGAACTTACTCTGACCCTGACTCAGACCCTAACAATAACCCTGGCTCTAAACATCACAATAACACTAAACTTAACCCAGACACTAAACCTAGCCCTACATCTAACCCTAAAAGTAGCCCTAATCATGACACCAGTTCTTCCATTAGCCATAGCATTGTGCTAAAAGAAAAGCTAGCTCTAATCTGAGACCAAATCCTAGCTTTAAACCTAACCCTAAACAAAACCTAGACTTATACCTAAACCTAGCTCTAACCCTATCCCTTACCCTAAGCCAAACCTTCACCCTAATGCTACCCTAGTCCTAACCCTAATCCTTAGCCTACCCCAAACCTTAACATTATTACTAGTTCTAATCCTAGCCCACATTATAGCTCTAACCCTAAACCAAATCCTAACCCTAACCCTGACCCTTAATCTGACCCTAACTCTAACCCTAGGATTAAACCTGACCCTAACACTAGCCCTATGGGTAACCCTATACCTAAACCTAACCCTAACATTCGACCTAGACAAAAACCTAATCCTAAATCTAGCCATAACTCTAGCTCTAGACCTAAACAAAAACCTAGCCTTAGGCCTCACAATAACCCTTAAACTAACCCAAACACTACCTCTACCTATAGACATAAACCTAGACCTAATTCTGGCCATAACCCTAACACAAACACTGTCCCTTTCTGTAACACAAATCCTAGCTCTAAACTTTATGTTAACCACAAATCTAGCCATAACACTAAAAATAGACCTAGCCATAACCCTAACTCTAGGTCATACATTACATATAACCCTAATATTTGCCCCAAACCTCACACAAAACCTATCTCTAAGCATAACCGTAACCCTAACCCTAGACCTGACCCTAAACCTAACCCTTGCCTTAACCCTAACACTAGCTCAAACACTAACCCTTGCCCAAATATAAATCTAGACCTAACCCTAAACCTAACGCTAACCCTAGTCCTAATCCTAACTATAACCAAGACCAAACCCTAGTTCTAACTCTATCCATTACCCTAAACACAACCCTAACCCTAATGCTAAACCTAGCTCTAACTTAACCCTAACCCTAAAACTAGATGTCACACTAACCCTAACCATTGCCCTTGCCCTAACCATAGCTCAAACCCTAACACTTACCCTAAACCTAACACTAACACTAACCCTAGGCTTAACCCTAACCATAACCCTAGCCCTAAACCTATCCATTACCCTAAACATAAGCCTAATCCAAATGCTAACCCTAGGCCTAACTCTAAAACTATCTCTAACACTAACCCTATCCATTTCCTAAAACTAACCTGAACACTAAACCTAATCTTATTAATTACTCTAACCCAATCCCTAACCCTAATGCTGAATCTAGCACTAAACTTAAACCATAACTTAAACCAAACCCAAACAAGAAACTTACCCTAACCCAAGGCCTCATCCTAGCCCTAAAACTAGCCTTAATCCTAACATGTTATTCCTAGTGTTATCCATAACCCTAAAACTAACACTGACCTTGACTCTGACCCTAACACTAACCCTATTTCAAATCATCACTCTAATCATAACCTAACCATAACACTAGAACTAGCCCTAACCCGAACCCTAAAAACTAGCCCAAATCGTAGCCCTAGTTCTTATATTATCCAATGCCCTACCCTAACCCTAACCTAATCTAAAACATAGCCCTAATCCTAACCCTAACACCAACTTTAAACCTAACCTAACTCTAAACCTAATCCTAACCCTAGCCTTATTCCTAACTATAACCCTCGCCCTAAATCTAGCTCTAATCCTATCTATTACCTTAACCTAAACCTACCCTAATACTAATCCTAGGATAATACAAACTCTAACCCTAACCCTAACCCTATTCATTACCATAAACCTAACCTGAACCCTAAACCTAACCATATCCATTATCCTAACCCTAAATATAATCCTAACCTAATTTGAGCCCTAACCCTAAACCTTCACCTAAACAAACCCTGACAGTTACTCTGACCCTAAAAATACCCCATCTCCAAAAATGACCCTAACACTCAACCTAAAACTTACACTATACATAGGCATAATTCTAACCCTGCAATTATCCCTAACCATAACTCTAGACCTAACATTAGCCTTAGCCCTAATCCTGGCCCTAAACCTAGCCTTAATCTGAACCATAACCATATCATTAGGCCTAACCCTAAAGTGAACCCACACCCTAGCCCTTAACCTAGCTATAATATCATATTGTACCCTAAACCTAATTCTAAACCTGGCCCTAAACCAATGCCTAACCCTAAACCAAGGCCTAGCCTTAATACTAAACCTAGCTCTAATACTAGACCTAATGTCGCCCTAACCCTAAGACTAACTCTAACTCTTGACCTAGCCCTAGCCCTAGTTCTAACATTATCCCTTCCCATGACCGAAAGCAATTACCGAACCCTAGCCCCAAACTTAGCCCTAGCCCTAAACCTAGATCTAACCCTCACTCTAAATCTAACCCTAACCTAAAACCTAAACCTGACCCTAACACTAGCCCTAATCCTAATGCTAATTTGAAAACTATCCTCACCATAGCCATAGCATTCAAGCAAAACTGAGATACAGCTCTAATCCTAATCTTAACCTAAACCAAACCCTAACACTATGTCTAGCCCTTACCCTAGCCCTAATTTGAGTCCTAAACCTAATCGTACAACTCATAATGACCCTGATTCTGATTCTAAAACTAACCTTAGCTCTAAACATCACCCTAATCCTAAACCTAAGCCTAACACTAAACCTAGACCTAACCTTATTCCTAAAACTAGCCCTAATCGTCATGCCAGGTCTTACATTAGCAATAGAACTAACCCTAGTTTTAACCCTAATACTAACATTAACCCTTAACCCTAACCCTAGCTCTAACCCTATCCCTTTACCCTATGTCAACCCTCACCCTAATGCTACCCTAGACCTAACCCTAATACTTAGCCTACCCCAAACCCTAACTCTATTACTAGTACTAACCCTAGGCCCCATTCTATCTCTAACCCTAACCCAAACCCTAAGCCTATCCCTGACCCTTATTCTGACCCTAACCTTAACCATAGGTCTAAGCCTGAACATAACCCTAAACTATACACTAACACTAGCCCTATGGGTAAACCTATACCTAAACCTAACTGTAACATTAACACTAGACCTAAACTTAATCCTAAATATACACATAACTCTAGCCATAGCCCTAAACAAAAACCTAGCTCCAGCACTAACAATAACCATTAGTCTAACACAATGACTAAAAATACTCCTAGAACTAATCCTAGTAAAATTGTGCTCCTAACCGTAAATCCAATGCTAACCTGAACACTGACCCTTACCCTAACAAAAACCCTAGCTCTAAACCTTATCCTAACCCCAAACATAACCCAGCACTAGACCTATCCATAACCCTAACCTTAAAACTAGGCATAATCATAATCCTAGTTCTTACATTACTCATAGTTCTAACACTAGCCATAAACCTCCTCACAAAACCTAGCCTAAATGTAGCACTAAAACTAGCTGTAAGCCTAATCCTAACCTTAGCCCTAGCCGTAATCCTCACACTTCTTTAGCCCTAAACTTAGATCAAATTCTAAATGTAACCCTTACCCTAAATGTAACCCTAACACTAACCCTAACCCTAATCCTTGCCCTAATCCTAACTCTAACCATAGCACAAATACTACCTCAAATTCTATCCATTACCTTGAATATAACCCTAACACTAATGCTAACCCTAGCCCTAACTCTAACCCTAATTCTAACCATAGCCCTGAATGTAAACCTAAACCTTGTCCTAACCATAACCATAAACACTTAACCTAACCTAACCCTAAAACTAACCCTAGGCCTAACCCTAACCATAGTCCTAATCCTAAATTTAACCCTAACTCTATCCATTACCCTAATATAAGCCTATCCCAAATGCTAAACCTAGGCCTAAACCTAGCACTATCCCTAAAACTAACCCTATACATTACTCTATACCTAACCTGAACCCTAAACCTAATCCTATTCATTACTCTAACCCTAACCCTAATGCTAATTTGAGCCCTAAACCTAGACCTTAACCTAAAGTAAACCCTAACCCTAATTGTAAACATAGATTTTTACATTGGCCTTAGCCCTAACTCTAGCCTTAACCCTAACACAAAAATAGCCCTAATCTGAGCTCTATCACTAGATTTAACCCTAACCCTAACCCTAGTCCTAAACCTAACCCTAACTCTAGCCCTAACCGTATCCCTTAACCTAAGCCAAACTCTATCCATAATGCTAACCCTAGTCCTAACCCTAATCCTTAGCCTAACCCTATATCTAGTCCTTACATAAGCACTCATTCTAGCTCTAATTCTAACCCCAAACCTAACCCTAACCTTCAACCTTATTCTGACACTAACATTAATTATAGGTCTAAACCTGAACCTAACCCTAAACCGAACCCTGAAACCAGCCTTATACTAACATTATACCTAAACCTCACCCTAACACTAGACCTACACCCAAACCAAATCCTAAATCTAGCAATAACTCTAGCCCTAGACCTAAATAAAACTTAGTCCCAGCTCTAACAATAACCCTTAACCTAAAACAAACACTAACCCTACCCCTAAACCTAACCTTGTCCTAATTCAGGCTTTCACCCTAACCTAACTCTACCCTGAACACTGATGTTGCCTTTAACAGTAAACCTATTTCTAAACCTGAGCATAAACAACATCTAAACCTAACACTAGACCTAGCCATAACTCTAACCCTAATACTACCCCTCATCATAACCCTAGCTCTTATATTACCCATAACACTAACCCTAGGCCTAAACATAAAACAAAAGCTAGATCTTATGCTAGGCCTTAACCTAGCCTTAGGCGTAACCGTAACACAAACCGTAGCCCTAAGCCTACACTAACCTTCGCCTTAGACATACCCTGGCTCAAAACCAAACACTTACCCTAAATATAAACCTATACCTATCGCTAAATCTAACCCTAAACCTAGCCCTAATCATAACCTTAACTCTAGCACTAAACCTAACTCTAAAGATACCCATTATCCTAAACATAACCCTAACTCTATTGATAACATTAGGCCTAAACCTAACCCTAAACCTAACCAGAAAACTACTCCTAGACCTAACCCAAAACCTCAACCTCACCATAGACCTAACCCCAGCTCAAACCCTAAATCCTATCATAACCTAACCATAACAATAGCCCTAACCCTAAGCCAAACCTCAATCTAACTCTAATCATAAACCTAAACCTACATCAAATTGTATCCATTACCCTAACCCTAACACTACCCGTAAAGATGACAGTAACCCAACCCTAACCCTAACACTAACCGTACTGTAATCTTATCCCTAGACCTAAATCTAAACCTAACCCTCACCCTAGCCCTAAACCTAGCTCAAAACCCAACTTTTACACTAAACATAAACCTAACCCTAACCCTAGATCTCACCCTAACCCTAACCCTAACTCAAGACCTATTTATAAACATAAACCTAGACCAAGCTTTGCTCTAAACCTATCCATTATCCTAACCATAACCCTGACCCTAATTCTAACTCTAGACCTATTGCTAACCCTAAACTTATCAATTACCCTAAACCTAAACTGAACCCTAAATGAAAACCTATCGTTACCCTAACCCTGACTCTAAAGCTCATTAGAGCCCTAAACCTAAACCCTAACCTCAAATAAACACTAACCCCTAGCTCTAAACCTGACCTTTTACCTAAACCTAACCATTACACTAGACCTAGCCATAAAACATTCTAAATCTATCTCCAAATGTAACCCTAGACCTGAAATTATCACTAGCCCTAATCCTAGCGCTAACCCTAACACAAACCCCAGGGCTTAATCTAGCCCTAAATCTAGCCTTAATCCTAACCCTAACCATAACCTTAAGCCTAACCCTAACACTAACTCTAGCCCTAATCTTAGCCCTAACCCTAGCCCTAATCTTACCCCTAATTTATGCCTATCCCTAACCTTAGCCCTAAATCTAGACCTAAGACTTACTCTAACTCTCACCCTTGCCCCATCCCTAGTTCTAAACCTATACCTCACTGGAGCAATAATCCTAGCCTTAACACTAGCTCTATCCTTAGCCCTAGCCCTAACCTAGATTTAACTGTAACTCTAAATCTAACTTTAAACCTAAGCGTAAACCTAAACCTAACTCTAGCCCTAATCTTAAGGCTAATCATAAAACTAGCCCTAATCCTAGCCCTAGCCCTAAAACAAATCCCAGACATAGGCCTAAACCTAACCCTTAACCTAAAACAAACCCTAAGCCTAACCCTAATCTTAGCCCTAATTCGAGTTTTAAGCTGAACCAAAAACTAACCCGGATCCTGAATCCGACCATAATACTAACCCTACCTCTAAAGATCACTCTAACTTTAAACCTAAACCTAACAATAGACCTAGCCCGAACCCTAAACCTCAATTCAGCCTTAAATGTAACCCTGGTACTTATATTAGCTGTAACCCTAATACTAGCAATAACTTAACACAAAACCTAGACCTTATTCAAGATCTAAACCAAGCTTTAACACTAAAACTAACCCTAACCCTAATCCTAATCATAAATATAACCCTAGCCCTAACACTAGTTCTATCCCTATCTCCATAACTATAACCCTAACACTAATGCTAACCCTAGGCCTAAACCTAAACCTATACCTAATCCTAACCCTATCCATTACCCTAAACCAAACCTATACCCTAAACCTCACCCTATCATTACCCTAACCCTAAACTTCATGTTAATTCTAGCCCTAAATTTAAGCCTTAGCCTATCCCAAACCCTAACCATGGCCCTGACCCTAATAATACCCCCAGCTCTAAACCTGACCTAAAACTAACCATAAACCTTACACTACCTGTATCCATAAACGTAACCCTAATTCCATCTTTAACCATAACCCTAGACCTGATATTATTCCTAGCCCTAAACCTAGCCCTACGCTAAAAAAAAAAAAAAAAAAAAATCCTAGCCATATCCTAGCCCTAAAACCTACCTTAATCATAACCCTAACACTAACCATAGGCCTAACACTAATTCTAATACTCATCCAATATCTAAACCTAGCTCTAATGCCAATTCTTACCCTAAACCTAATGCTAGACCTAAGCTGAACAATAACCCTAGCCCTAATTCTAGTCCTAATTTAATACTATCCCTAACCCTAACCCTAGCCCTAAGACAAACTCTAAATTTCACACTAGCCCTATAACTAAACCTAATCCTATCCATTACCATAACCCTACCCTAGCTCTAAACCTATCCATAAAATTTGTCCTGTCCTTATTCCTAGCCGTTTCCTTAGATCTATCCCTAACTGTAAATCTAACACTAACCCTAAGCCTAAGCCTAACATAAATACTAGCCCTAACCCTAACACTACTCATAAAACTAGCCCTAACCCTGACCCTAGAAGTAAATCAAAACCAAGCAATAGCCCTAATATTAACCTTAACTTAAACCAAATCCTAATACTACACCTAGACCTAACTTTAGCTCTAATTCAAGTCCTAACCTTAACCTCAATACTAAACCCTGATTCTGACTCATATCCTAAAACTCACCCTAGTTCTAAACACCATCCTAACCTTAAACCAAACACTTACAGTAACCCTAGCCGTAATTGGAGTCCTAACCTTAACCTTAAAGCTAAACCTGACCCTGACTACTAACCTAACACTAACACTAGCTCTAAATATCACAGTAACCTTAAAAGTAATTTTAACACTAGAGGTCTATCCCCTAACCATAACCCTAAAATTAACCCTAATTGTAACCCAAGTTCTTACATTAGCTGATAGGCTAACCTTAGCCCTAATTCCAACACAAAAACTAGTCCTAATCTGAGCTCTAAACCTACATTTAACCCTAACCCTAGACCTAAACCTAAATCTAACTCTATCCCTTACCCTAAGCCAAACCCTAACACTAATTCTAATCCTAATACTAATGCTTAACCTAACCTAATACTTAATCCTGTTACTAGTCCTAACTCTAGCCCTCATTCTAGCTCTAACCATAACCCAAAACCTTAACCTAACCCTGACCCTTATTCTGACCCTAACACTAATCGTAGGTCTAAACCTGAAGTTAACACTAAACCAAACTCTAACACTAGCCCTAGACCTAAACCTAATACTAAATCTAGTCATAATTCTAGCCCTAAACCTAGCCCTAGTAATAACCCTTAGCCTAAGCCAAACACAAAATTTTCACCTAGACCTAACCCTAGTCCTAATTCTGGCTTTAATTCTAACCATACTTCTAGTCTGAACACTGACCCTGACATTAAAACTAGCTCTCGACATCACCCTAACCCTGAAATTATACCTAGCCCTAACAATAACCCTAAAACTAGCCCTAATCATAACAAGTTCTTAATTTACCCATAGCCCTAACCTATTGAAAAACCTAGCCCTAATCCAATCCCTACCCTAATTTTAACCCTAAAGCTAAACCTAACGCTAACCATAGCCCTAACCCTAAGCCTAAGCCTAACATTAAATCCAATCCTAAGCATAAACCTAGCCCTAACCCTAGCTCTAACCCTATCCATTCCCCTAAGGATAACCCCAACCCTTATGCTAAACCTATATCAAACTGTAATCCTATGCCCATCCCGAATCCTATCCATTTCCCTACACCTAACTTGAACCCTAAACCTAAAACTATCATTAACCTATCACTAAACCTAATGCTAATTCGAGCCCTAAACACAAACCATGACCTAACCTAAATCCTAACCCTGACCCTAATAATATCCCTAGCTCTAAACCTGACCCTAACCATAAACCTAACACTTATAATAGACCAAGATATAAAACTAACCCTAAAATGATCCCTAAGTCTAACCCTAGACCTGACACTAGCCCTAGCTCTAATCCTAGCCCTAACCCTAACACAAACCTTAACCCACATCCTAGACATAATCCTTGCCTTCAACATAACCCTAAACCTAACCGTAACCCTAATTCTAACCCTCACCCTATCCCTAAAACTAGGTATAAACACATCCCTTACCCTAAACCTAACCCTAATCCAAACCCTAACACTAAACCTAGCCTTAACCTTAGGCCTAACTCTAACATTAACACTTGCCCTAATCCCAGACCTAACTTAGCCCTATCCCTAACACTAAATATAACCCTAGCCCTAAGACTAACTATCAATCTTGCCTTAGACCTATAGGGTAGTTCTAACCTTTTCCCTTACTATAACCCTAAACCGACACCTAATCTTAGACATAAACCTAGACCTAGCCCTAAAACAAAACCGAGTTATTAAACTTAACCCTTAAACTAAACCAAACCCTAACATTACATTTAGCCCTAACCCTATCCATAACCCTATCTCTAATTCTAGTCCTAACCTAACAACTAACCCTGACCCTGACGATGACCCTAACACTAAACCTCGCTCTGAAATCATTGTAACCATAAATCTAACCCTAACGCTAGACCTAGCCTTAGCCCTAACATTATAACTAGCATAAATCATAACCTTACTTTGTACATTAGCCATAGTCTTAACCTTAGGCCTAACCTAACCCAAAACCTAGCCTTAATCAGAGTCCTTATCCTAGCTTTAACCCTTAATGTAAACCTAACACTAACCCAAACAAAAGCCCTAATTCTATACATAACTCTATCCCTAAACTTAGGTCTAACTGTATCCATTACCCTAATGATAACCCTAACCATTCTGCTAATACTAGGCCTAATCCTAACCCTACCCATTACACTAAACCACAACTAAATTCTAAACCTAACCCAGTCATTACCCTAACCTTGAATCTAATGCTAATTTGAGCCCTAAACTTAAACCCTAATCTAACCCAAACCCTAATCTTTATTCTCACCCTAATAATAACCCTAGCTCTAAAACTGACCCTTACCGTAAACCTAACCCTTACACTGGACCAAGTCATAAACCTAATACTAAATATATCCCTAATTGTAACCCTAAACCTGACATTAGCCCTAGACCTAATACTAGCCCTAAACCTAATACAAACACTAGCCCTCATTCTAGCCCTAAACCCTAGCCTTAATCATAACCGTAACCCAAACCCTGTCCCTTACCCTAATACTAACTCTCACCAAGTCCTCAATCTTGCTAGAACCCATTACTTTAAACTAATCCTAACCCAAACTCTAACCCAAAACCTAGGCCTAAACCTAACACTAAGCCTAGCCATAATTTAGCCCTATCCCTAACCATAAACCTAAACCTAGCCATAAGACGAACTCTAACTCTCAAACTAGCCCTATAACTAGTTCTAAACCTATTCCTTACCATAAACATAACCCTAGCCCTAACCGTTGTCCTATCCCTTGCCCTATCCTTAGCCCTAGCAATAACCTTAGATCAACACCTATCTCTAAATCTAACCCTAATCTGAAGCCTAAGCCTAACCAGAACACTAGCCCTAAACCTAACACTAATCCTAAAACTAGCCCTAACCCTATCCCTAGCCGAAAACAAAACTGATCCATAGCTCTAACACTAATCCTTAAACTAAAGAAACCCTAACGATACACCTACCCCTAATCCTAGACCTAATGCGAGTTTTAAGCTGAACCCTAAAACTAACTCTGACCCTGACTCTGACACTAATATTAACCCTAGCTCTAAACATCACCCTGATCTTAAACCTAACCCTAACACTCAACTAAGCCCAAATCTTAACCCTATAATTAGCCTTAAATGTAACTCTAGTACTTACATTAGCCATAACCCTAAGCATGGCACTAACTTAACCTAAAACCTGGCCATAATCTGAGCCCTATCCTGAGCTTTAAACCTAACCCAAGCCCTAATACTGACCTTAGCCCAAATCATAAACATAACCCTAGCCCTAACCCTAGTTTAACCCTATCCATTACCATAAACATAACCCTACCTCTAATGCTAACCCTAGGTCTAAACCTAATGCTATCTCTAATCCTATTTCTATCCATAAACCTAAACCTAACCTGGGCCCTAATACTAACCCTATCAATACTGTAACCCTAAAACTAATGCTAATTTAATCCCTAAATTTAGACCTTAACCTATCCCAAACCTTAACACAGACCTTGTCCATAAAAATAACCCTAGCCCTAAGCCTTATCCTACCCCTAAACCTAACCCTTACACTAGACGTAGCCATAACCCTAAACATAAAATTATCTTTAAACATAATTCTAGACCTGAAATTAGCCATACCCCAAATCCTAGCCCTAACCCTAAAACAAACACTAGCCCTCATCCCAGCACTAAACCTACCCTTAATCATAACACTAACCATAACCAAAGTTCTAATTCTAATTCTAAATATCACCCTACCTCTAAACCTAGCTATAACATTATCCCTTAAACTAAACTTAATACTAACACAGACCCTATTCTATATTTAAGCTGAAAACTAACCATAGGCCCAATCCTAACCCTAATTTATCCATTTCCCTAACCAAAGCCCTGAGACTAACTCTAACTCACACTAGCCCTATCCCTAGTTCTAACCCTATTATATATCAAAATCTAACCCTAGCCCTAACCATTGCCCTATCATCAGTCATAACCCTATACCTAGATATAACCCTAAATCTAAATCTAAGCCTAAACCTAAGCTTAAGCTTAACACTAACACTAGCCCTAACCCTAATGCTAATCATAAAATTAGCACTAACGCTAATCCTAACAGTGAAACCAAACCGAGCAATAGCCCTAACACTAAACCTTAACTTAAACCAAAGTAACACTACAACTAGACATAACCATAGCCTTAAATTCGACTCCTAACCCTATCCTTAAAAGTAACCCTTACAGACTCGTATCCTAATGCTCACCCTAGCTCTAGACCCCATCCTAACCTTAAACCAAAACCTACCAGTAACCCTATCCTTAATTCCAGTCCTAACGCTAACTCTGACCCTCATTCATATCCTAATAATAACCCTAGCTCTAAATATCACTCTAACCTTAAACCTAACCCTAACACTAGTCTTACCCTTATACCTAACACTAAAACTAACCCTGATGGTAACCCTAGTTCTTACATTAGCCATTGCCCTAACCCTAGCCCTAAACCTACAACAAAATCTTGCCATAATTAAAGCTCTAAACCTAGCTTTAACCCTAAACCTAACCCTAACCCTAGCTCTATCCCTATCCTTTACCCTAATGGTAACCCTAGAACTATTCCTAATTATTAGCCTGACCAAAATTTGACCACTTTTAATAGTCCTGACTAGCCCTCATCCTAGCTCTAATCTTATCCCAAACCCTAACGCTAACCCTGACCCTTATTCTGACACAAACTATAACCCTAGGTGTAAACCTGAACCTAAGCATAGAGCAAACCCTAACACTGGCCCTACCGGTAACCTTATAATTAAACATAACCCTAAACCTAGCACTAAGACTAACTCAAATTCTCACACTAGCCCTATCCCTAATTCTAACACTATTCCCTACCATAACCCAAAAACTAGCCCTAAACCTAGCACTAACGCTTGCCCTATCCTTAGTCCTTGCCCTAACCCTATTTTTAACCCTAACTCTTAATCTAACCCTAAACATAAGCCTAAGCCTAACACTACACTAGCCCTAACTCTAATGTTAATTGTAAAACTACCCCTAACCCTAACCCTAGAAGTAAAACAAAACTGAGCAATGGCTCTAAACCTAAACCTTAACTTAAACCACTCAAAATTACATCTAGACCTAACCCTAGCACTAAATTCCACTCCTAACCCTAACCTTAAATCTAACCCTAAAACAGACTCATATCCTAATGCTCACCCTAGCTCTAGACCCCATCCTAACCTTAAACCAAATCTAACAGTAACCCTATCGCTAATCTGAGTCCTAACCCTAACCCTGACCCTGACTCATATCCTAACACTAACCCTAGCTCTAAATATCATCCTAAACTTAAACCTAACACTAACACTAGACCTACCCCTAATCCTAACCCTAAAACTAACCCGAGTTCTAACATTACCCAATGCCCTAACCCTAGCCCTAACCCTACCACAAAAACAAGCCCTAATCCAAGCTCTAAACCTAGCTTTAACCCTACCCTAACTCTAACCCTAACCCTAGCTCTAAACTTATACCTTACCCTAAACAAAACCCTAACCCTAATGGTAACACTAGACCTATCCCTAATATTTAGGCTAACCAAAATCCTAACCCCATTAATAGTTCTGACCCTAGTCCTCATTTTAGTTCTAATCCTATCCCCAACTCTAATGCTAACCCTGACCCTTATTCTGACCCTAATACTAAACTTAGGTCTAAACCTGACCCTAACCCTAGACCAAACTCTAACACTGGTACTACCGATAAACTTTTTCCTAAACCTAACTCTACCACTAGCCTTAGACCTAAATCTAATTCTAAATCTAGCCTGAACTCTAGCCCTAGATCTAAAGAAAAACCTAGTTGTAGCCCTATCAATAACCCTTACCCTAATCCAAACACTACCCCTACCCCTAGACTTAAACCTAGTCCTAATTCTGGCTATAAACCTAACTCTATTCTGAACTCTGACAATCCTTTAACAGTAAACCTACCTCTACACCTGACCCTAACCAAAAATATAAACCTAGTACTTGACGTAGCCATAATCCTAACCCTAAAACTAGCCCTACTCATATCCCTAGCTCTTACATTACCCACAACCCTAACCCTAGGCCTAAACATAACACAAAACCTAGAGCTAATCCTAGGCCTTAACGTAGCCCTAAGCATAACCCTAACCCTAACCCTAGCCCTCATCCTAACGTAAGCCTAGCCTTAGTCCCAACCCTAGCTCAAAGCCTAACACACACCATAAACATAAACATAGAAATATCCGTAAATCTAACCCTAACCCTAGCCCTATCCGAACCTTAACCCTAACCCTAACCCTAGCTCTGAACCTACAAAATACACTTAACCTAACCCTAAACGTATTGGTAAACCTACCCTTAACCCTAACCTTAACCCTAACCCTAACCAGAAAACTAAACCTAGATCTAACCCTAAGCCTAACACTCGCTATAAACCTAACCCTAGCTCAAAACCTAACCATTACCATAAACCTAAACATAACCATAGCCCTAACTGTATCCCTAACCCTAATTCTAACCTAGCCCTAAGACTAAGTCTAACTCTCACCCTTGCCCTAAAACTAGTTCTAACCCTATCCCTTACTGGAACTCTAATCCTAGCTCTAACCCTAGGCCTAACCCTAGACTTTTTTATTAACCCTTGCCCTAAACCTAGATGTAACTTTAAATCTAAATCAAACCCTAACCATAAGCCTAAACCTAAACCTAACAGCAGCCCTAACTCTAACCCCAATGCTAATCCTAAAACCAGTCCTATCTCTAGCCCTAGCCCTAATACAAAACCAAGCCATAGCACTAACCCTGACCCTTAACCTAAACCAAACCTTAACCCTACACCTAGCCCTAACCTTAGCCATAATTTGAGTTTTAAGCTGAAAAATTAAACTAACCCTGACCCTGACCTAACCCTAAACCTAGCTCTAAACATCACTCTAACCCTAACCCTAACTCTAACACTAGACTTAGCCTAACCCTAACCATAAAACTAGCCTTAATCATAACCCTGTACTTATATTAAACGTAACACTAACCCTAGTCTTAATTTAACCCAAAACCTAGCCAGAAGCTCTGCCCTCACCGTAGCATTAACACTAACCCTAAACTTAACCATAACACTAGCACTAATTGTAAACATGACCCTAGCCGTAACCTTAGCTCTAACCCTATCCATTACCCTAACCCTAACCCTAACCCTAATGCTAACCCTAGGCTTAAACCTAAACCTATCCCTATTCATAACCCTATTCATTACCCTAAACCTAACCTGAAACCTAAACCCAACCCTATCAGTACCCTAATTTTAACCCTAATGCTAATCTGAGCCCTAACATATAACCTTAACCTATCCAAAACAAGAATAGTGACCCTGACCCTAATAACACCCTTAGCTCTAAACCTGACCCTAACTTTAAACCTACCATTACACTTGATGTAGCCATAAACCTAACCCTAAAACTATCTTTAACAATAATGCTGGACTTGAAATTAGCCCTAGCCCTAACCCAAACCATAACCCATGTTTTAACCCTATTTCTAACCCTTGCCCTAGCCCTAAACCTAGCTATAAACCCATCCCTTACCGTAAACCTAACCATAACCCTAAACCTAACCCTAAACCATCACCCTAACCCTAGGCCTAACAATAACACTAAGCCTAGCAATAATCCTATCCCTAGTTTAGTCCTATCCAAAGCCTAGATTAGCCCTAAGTCTAACTCTTGGCCTAGCCCTATCGCTAGTGCTATCCTTAGTCCTAGCACTAATCTTAACTCTAAATATAAACCTAACTCTAAATTTAACTGCAAACTTAAGCCTAAACTAACCTCTAACATAGTCCTAACAATAATGCTAATCCTAAAATTTGAACTATGCCTAGCCCTAGTCATAAAACAAAACCAAGTCATAGCCCTAACACTAAGCCTTATTCTAAACCAAGCTCTAACCCTACAATTAGCCCTAACCCTAACTCTAAATCTAACCCTGAACCTGACGCTGACCCTAATACTAATCCTAGCTCTAAACATTACCCTAAACTTAAATTCAGCCACACACTAGAACTAGCTTTAATCCTAACCATAAATCTAGCTCTAATCATAACCATAGTTCATACATTAGACATTATCCTAACCCTACCCCTAACCCTAACACATATCCTACCCATAATTTAAGCCCTAACCAGAGATTGAATTTAAATCTTAACCCTCACACTAGCCCTTACCCTAACCCTAGCCCTAACCCTTTCCCTTACCCAAAGCCAAACCCTAACCCAAATGCAAACCCTAATACCAACCCTAATCCTTAGCCCAACTTATACTCTAACCATATTACTAGTTTTAACCCTAGCCCTCATTCTTGCTCCTATCCTATCCCTGATCCTTATTCTGACCCTAACACTAACCCTGGGTCTAAACCTGACCTATCCCTAAACCAAACCCCAACACTAGCCCTAACTGTAAGCCTATATCTATATTTAACCCTAACACTAGCCCTAGACCTAAAGCTATTCCTAAAAATAGCTATAACTCTAACCCTAGACCTAAACAAAAACCTAGCTATAGCCCTCACAATAATCCTTAACCTAAACCAAACACTAACCCTATGCCTAGACCTAAACCTAATCCTGATTTGGGCTATAACCCTAACCCTTAGCCTACCTCGAACACTGACCCTTACCCTAACACTAAATCTAGCTCAAAACCTGACCCTAACCCAAAACCTAGACCTAACACTAGACGTAGATATAACCCTAACCCTAAAACTAGCTCTAAACATAACCCTAGCTCTTATGTTACCCATAGTTCTAACCCTAGACCTAAACCTAACATGAAACCTAGCCCTAATCTTAGGCCTAAACTTAGTCCTAAGCATAACCCTATCCCTAATCATAGCCCTAACATTAAACCTAACCCTAACCCTAACCCATGCCTTAGACCTAACCCTAGCTAAAGGAAAACCCTTTCACTAAACATAACACAAGCCCCATTCTAAAACCTAACCCTAATCCTAGCTCTAATCCTAACTTTAATCCTAGCCCAAATTTTAGCTCTAACCCTATCCATTACACTTACACTAATCCTAATTATAACACTATCCCTAACACTAAACCTAATGTTAAACATAAATGTAACCCTAGACCTAAACCGAAACCTAACCTTTGCAATAGGCCTAACTTTAGCTGAAACATTAAGCCTTACACTAAACCTAATCCTAACACTATCCCTAACCCATACCCTAACCCTAACCCTAATCCTACCTCTAATATTATCCATTACCATAAACTTAACCCTAACCCTAATTAAAACCATAGCCATAACCCTAACCCTAAACCAAACCATCACCTTAAACATAACCCTAGACCTAAACTTAAACTTAACCCTCGCCCTAGCTCTAAAATTAACTCAAACACTAATCATTACTCTAACCTAACCATAACCCTAGATGTAACCCTAACACTTTCTCTACCCTTAATAATTACCCTAAACCAAACCCTATTCCTCTCCCTAAACCTAACACTAATCCTAGACTTAATACAAACCATAACTGAGCCCTAACCTGAGCTTTAAACCTATCTATTACACTAAACATAACCCTAACCCTAAGGCTAATCCTACCCTATCAATAAACTTAACCCATTCTTTACCCTAAACTTTAACTGAAACCTAAACCTAACCATATCCATTACCCTAACCCTAAACCTAAACCAACCACTAAATCAAGCTTTAACCGTAAACTTTAACCTAAATCAAATGCCAACCTTGACTCTAACCCTAATATAAACCCCTAGCTCTAAACCTGACCCTTACACTAAACTTAACTCACTAGAACTAGGCATAACCTAATCCTAAAACTATCCCTAACCATAACCCTAGACCTGACATTAGTCCTAGCCCTAGTCCTAGCCCTAAACCTAACAGAAACCCTAGCCATCCTTCTAGCCCTAAACCTACCTTAATCCTACCCTGAACACTAACCCTAACGCTAATCCTAATTCTAACCCTCATCCTAGACCTAAAGCTAGCTATAACACCACCCATTCCCCTAAACTTAACCTTGACCCCAATGCTAACCCTAAACGTATCCCTACCCCTAGGCCTAAACGTAACACTAACCCTAGCCCTAATCCTAGACCTAATTTAGCTGTGACCCTAACCCTAACCTAAGCCTGGTACTAAGTCTAAAACTAACTCTCTTCCTAGCCGTATCCCTAGTTCTAACCCTATCCCTTCAGGAATGCTAACCTTACCCTAACCCTAATCCTAGATCTAACCCTAAATCTAAATCTAACCCTAACCCTAATCCTAAACCTCATCCTAACACTAGCCCTAATTCTAACACTAATCCAAAATCTAGACCTAACACTAGCCCTAGCCCTAAAACAAAACTGAGCCATAGCCCAAACCCTAAAACTTAACTTAAACCAAACCCTAACCCAACACCTAGCCCTAACTTTAGCCCTAACCCTAAAACTAACCTTTACCCTGACTCTGACCCTAACACTAAACCTAGACCTATACATCTCCCTCACCCTAAACCTATGCTTTGCATGCTTCAGCATAGGGCTACATTCACAAGGAACAAATCAGAGAGTTCCCACAGAGAACTGATTGAGCGTGTGAAGTTTCAAGCAGCTAACATCAACCCTGTTTGTTATCCAGCTCCATTTCCAATTACACATATAAGTCAAGATGAAGTGAAACCTTAAATAACAAACTGTTCTGACAGTGAACCATGAACCGAGAAGGCCCAAACATGGGGAATATAGTAAGGCTAGGTAAAAGATGAATCCTCTTTGGTATCAAAGAAATTTGAACAAAACTACCTCTAACCCCAACACTAATTCTAAACCTAGTCCTAAACCTAACCCTAACTCTAACCCTAACCTGTTTAGAGAACCTTTGATCATAGAAGACCCAAACTTGGGGTGCCTAGTAGGGCAAGGTAACAGATGAATCCTGCTCAGTATAAAAAAATTGACAAAATTATTGGGGGAGGTGTTTCAGTACATGCCTATTTCCCCTGTATTTTCCTAAAGTGCTCTTGGATAATGTTCTTTGCATTGCTGTGGCTTTGGAAATCTTTCACTAGGATGAAACCAGAGAGTGCCCACAGAGAACTGATTGAGTGTGTGAAATTTCAAGCAGCTATCACCAACCCTGTTTGATTACCAGCTCCATTTGATCAAGTCCCTAACTTGGGGAACCCAGGGCAGCAAGCTACCAGATGAATCCTGTGCAGTATCAAACAAATCTGACCAAAGAATTGGGGCTGAGGTAGTTCAGGACATGCATATTTCCCTGATTTCTCATAAAGTGCTCTTGGATAAAGTTGTTTTTCCATACTGTGCTTAGAGCTACTTTTACAAGGAAGAAAGCACAGAGTGCCCACAGAGAACAGATTGAGTGTGTGAAGTTTCAAGCAGCTAGCACAAAACCCTGTTTGATTTCTAGCTCCATTTCCATTTATCTGTATAAGTTCAAATGAAGTAAAACCTTAAAACTCAAACTGTTCTTGACAGTGAATCTTCAACCAAGAAGGCCCAAAACTGGTGAACATAGTAAGGCTAGGTAAATGATGACTCCTGCCCAATATCAAAGAAATTTGAACAAAACTAAC